>NW_016811267.1:1366816-1404713 GCF_001698545.2 Rhinopithecus bieti
TATATATATTTTTTTTTTTTTTTGAGACCAAGTTTCATTCTTGTTACCCAGGCTAGAGTGCAGTGGCGTGATCTCGGCTCACCACAACCTCCATTTCCCAGGTTCAAGCAATTCTCCTGCCTCAGCCTTCCTGAGTTTGGGATTACAAGCATGTACCACCATGCCCGGCTAATTTTGTATTTTTAGTAGAGACGGGGTTTCTCTGTGTTGGTCAGGCTGGTCTCGAACTCCTGACCTCAGATGATCCACTCGCCTTGGCCTCTCAAAGTGCTGGGATTACAGGCATGAGGCACCATACTCAGCTTTTTTTTTTTTTGAGACAGGTTCTTGCTCTGTCACCCAGGCTGGAGGGTGCAGTGGCGCAATCTCAGCTCACTGCAACCTCTGCCTCCCAGGCTCTAGTGACCCTCCCACCTCTGCCTTTCAAGTAGCTGCGATGCTTTGTTGCCAGGCTGGAGTACAGTGGCCCGATCTCGGCTCACTGCAACTTCTGCCTCCCTGGTTCAAGCAATTCTTCTGCCTCAGCCTCCCAAGTAGCTGGGATTACAGGTGCACGCCACCACACCCAGCTAATTTTTGTATTCTTAGTAGAGATGAGGTTTCACCATGTTGGCCACGATGGTCTTGATCTCTTGACATCGTGATCTGCCCTCCTCAGCCTCCCAAACTGTGGGGATTACAGGCTTGAGCCACCACGCCCAGCCTTGTGGAATATTTTCTACTCCCAATATTATCTTACCTAAATATTGTACCATGACTTTCAGAAATGAAGAGAGAAAGGGGATGCAGTAAGAGAAAAATGTGATCCCTGTGGTGTTGGTCTCATGCTCCCCGCTCGCTAATTGCACTGTCTGTTGAACCATAAGAACTTAGGTTATCAGCCAGATATGGTGGCTCACACCTGTAATCCCAGGGCTTTGGGAAGCTTAGGTGGATAGATGCTTCAGCTGTGGTCAAGGCCAGTCTGGGCAACATAGCAAAACCTATTCCTACCAAAAAAAAAAAAAAAGTGTGGTGGCACATGCGTGTAGTCCTAGCTGCTTGGGAGGCTGAGATGAGAGGATCGCTTGAGCCCAGGATGTCGAGGCTGCAGTGAGCTATGATTGAGCCGCTGCCCTCCAGCCTGGGCAACAGAGTGAGACCCTGTCTCAAACAAACAAACAAACAAACAAAAAAACCCCACAAAAACCTTAGTTGTCATAAGTTTGTTAATTTCAAGTGTTTTATATCAGGTCCCATCTCAGCCAAGAGCATTTACTGTACCCAGTGTGGAACTCTCCAGCGCAAAGCCGTCTCAGACATCACACCTGCCAACCTCCCTGGCAGCAGAGAGAACCCTTCACAGCGCTCGCTCAAGAGCAGACTCCCCACAGAGTCACGTTTCCGGTGACACCACCTCCCACACGCCGTCAGTTTCCATCACAGGCGCCTTTTCAGAATCAGCGTCTTTAAGAATGGGGCACGTCAAGCTTGCATCCTCCCCTGGAAGGAGTGAGGCTGAGCCAGTGGATGAACCGGTCTCAGAAGGTGCTGATAACAGCCTCGACGATAATCCCGGTCCCGGTGCAAAGCCAGTACCTTGGGCAGGAAGGGTGGGGCCACCTTTAGAGTCCCCGATGCAGTGGTCATGGGGCATTGCCACAGGCAGGGTATTTTGAGTCACATCACACACTCAGCTTTCTAACTTTCTTGTCTGGTTGAGGGGCCAAGTCAGATTTTTGTGCTATCTTTATTTATTTATTTATTTAATTCTGAGACAGGGTCTTGCTCTGTCACTCAGGCTGGAATGCAGTGGGCATGATCATGGTTCACTACAGCCTCTACCTTCCAGGCTCAAGCAATCTGCCTGCCTCAGCCTCCTGACCAGCTGAGACCACAGGCGTGTGCCACCACACTGGGCTAATTTTTGTACTCTGTGGAGACCAGGTTTCACCGTGTTGTCCAGGCTGATCTTGAACTCCTGGCCTCAGGTGATCTGCCTGCCTTGGCCTCCCAAAGTGCTGGGATTACAAGTGTGAACCACCACACCTGGCTTACCAGCTCATCTCTGGAGTCAATTTAAACCTTTTGGAAGCTGTTCGAGGCTAGGCCTGGTGGCTCATGCCTGCAATCCCAGTGCTTTGGAAAGCTTAGGCAGGAGGAGTTTGAGACCAGCCTGGGCAACATGGTGAAACCCTGTCTTTACAAAAAATACAAAAATTAACTGGGTGTGGTTGTGCACACCTGTAGTCTCAGCTACGTGGGAGGCTGAGGCAGGAGGATCGTTTGAGCCTGAGAATTGGAGCCTGCCTGGGAATTGAAGGCTGCGGTGAGCTATGAACACACCACTGTCCTCCAGCCTGGGTGACAGAGCAAGACTCCATCTCTAAAAAAAATGTTTTTAAACCCAAAAACCTGTTGGAGCACCAGAATCTCCACAGAGAACCCCATACTCCTGGGTCCCGGCACACACTTGGTTCAGACACTGGCCCCCACCCTAAGGTTCTACAGTGCCTTTGACTTGCTGTACTACATATATATATATATAATTTAGAACTCTTTTTTTCAGAACTCACAGTCTATTAACTTGCTGTAAATGACAACATAGGATGCTTTGGGGCCGTGTCTCAGGTCTGCCCCTGCTCCACAGTCTTCTCCCTGTTTCCCCCCAGCTGGCTGGGTGCCCTGCCACCTCCCACCCCTTACACCACATGCGTACTTCTCAGCAACTTCCAACAGTGCACTCTGATCAGCTGCTAATCTGCCTGGACCGGGGCTAGTACGCCTATTTTCTGTCTTTTTTTTTTTTGAGATAGAGTCTCGCTGCGTCACCCAGGCTGGAGTGCAGTGGTGCGATCTCGGCTCACTATAATCTCCGCCTCCTGGGTTCAAGTGATGCTCCTGTCTCAGCCTCCCGAGTAGCTGGGACTACAGGTGTGCACCACCACGCCTGGCTAATTTTTTGTATTTTTAGTAGAGACGGGGTTTCACCATGTTGGTCAGGCTGGTCTGGAACTCCTGACCTCGTGATCTGCCCGCCTCGGCCTCTCAAAGTGCTGGGATTATAGGTGTGAGCCGCGGCGCCTGGCCTGTCTTTTTTTTTTTTTTTGACAGAGTTTTGCTCTTGTTGCCCAGGCTGGAGTGCAATGGCATGATCTTGGCTCCCTGCAACCTCCGCCTCCTGGATTCGAGCAATTCTCCTGCCTCAGCCTCCTGAGTAGCTGGGATTACAGGCGCCCACCACCGCACCCGGCTAAGTTTTCTATTTTTAGTAGAGACGGGATTTCAACACGTTGGCCAGGTTGGTCTTCAACTCCTGACCTCAGGTGATCCGCCCCCCCTGGCCTCCCAAAGTGCTGGGATTACAGGCATGAGCCACTGCGCCCAGACTGTCTTCTGTCTTTATAAAGCTTTCTCAGAAGGCAGCTACGCTCTTACACATTGTCTATGGCTGCTTTCACACTGTGACAGTGGAGCTGAGTAGTCACAACAGACAGTCTGTACCCAAAAGCTGGAAATTTCCCAGCTAGCCTTTTAGTTTGTATCATTGTTATTATTATTATTTATTATGATTGTTATTTTTGAGACGGAGTCTTGCTCTGTCACCCAGACTGGAGTGCAGTGGCGTGATCTTCGCTCACTGCAACCTCCGACTCCAGATTCAAGTGATTCTCCTGCCTCAGCCTCCTGAGTGGCTGGGACTACAGGTGCGCACCACCACACTTGCCTAATTTTTGTATTTTTAGTAGAGACCGGGTTTCACCATGTTGGCCAGGCTGGTGTTCAACTCCTGGCCTCAGTTGATCCGCCCATCTCTGCCTCCCAAAGTGTAGGATTACAGGCGTGGGCCACCATGCCCGATGATGAGGATGACGATGATGATGATTTTTTGAGACAGAGTCTTGCTCTGTCACCCAGGCTGGAGTACAGTGGCGCAATCATGGCTCACTGCAAGCTCCGCCTCCTGGGTTCACACCATTCTCCTGCCTCAGCCTCCCGAGTAGCTGGGACTACAGGCACCTGCCACCATGCCCGCCTAATTTTTTTGTATTTTTAGTAGAGACGGGGTTTCACCGTGTTAGCCAGGATGGTCTTGATCCTCTGACCTCGTGATCCACCCGCCTCGGCCTCCCAAAGTGCTGGGAGTACAGGTGTGAGGCAACGCGCCTGGCGGATTATTATTATTTTTTAGAGACAGGGTCTCTCTGTGCTCCAGGCTAGAGTGCGGTGGTGTGATCATTGTTCACTGCAGCTTTGAATTCCTGGTCTCAAGAGATTTTCTGGCCTCAGCCTCCTTAGTAGCTGGGGCTACAGGTGCACGTCACCATGCAAAGGTAATGTTTTAATTTTTTTGTAGAGATGGGGTCTCACTATGTTGCCCAGGCTGGTCTCAAACTCCTGGGCTCAAGCGATCATCGTACTTCAGCCTCCCAAAATGCTGTGATTATAGGTGTGAACCACTGCCCTGCCTTGTCCTATAGAGGAAAGGTGTGTGGACCCTTGGGCTGGTTTTTTGAGGACAGGGACTGCGTGTCTTCATATCTTTCTAAACATTTGTGGGATATTAGGCCAGCCACGCTCACACCTGTAATCCCAGCACTTTGGGAGGCCAAGGCAGGTGAATCACTTGAGGCCAGGAATTCAAGACCAGCCTGGCCAAATGGTGAAATCCTGTCTGTACTAAAAATAGAAAAATTAGCTGGGCGAGGTGTCAGGCACCTGTAATCCCAGCCACCCAGGAGGCTGAGGTGAGAGAATCACTCGAACTTGGGAGGCGGAGGTTGTGGTGAGCCAAGATCATGCCACTGCACTCCAGCCTGGGTGACAGAGTGAGACTCTATCTCAAAAAAAAAAAGAAATTTGTAAGATTTAAAAAAAATTATGGAGTAAATAATGGAGTAAATTCAAATGCTATACTAATTTTTTAATTACAGAGTTTAGAATAAATATTTTATCGCTTGACGATCTGTCTCCAGTTGTCAGTGAGAACTCCGATTTGGAACAGGAAGTAAGTACAACAAAGTCATTTTCATTGTTGATTGTTTTGGCTTTAAAATGTTTTTTAAAAAATTTTAAAATTTAAAATTGGGGAAGGGTTCACTATGTTGCCCAGGCCGTCCTCAAACTGGGCTCAAGCAATCCTCTCCACTCGGCCTCCCAAAGTGCTGGGATTACAGGTGTGAGCGACCATGCCTGGCCCAATGTCGATTCTTATGTGGAAAAGCAAGTAATGTTTCATTTAGGCCTATAGTTTCCAACTCTGCCCCCCAGGGCACATTGGCAATGTCTGGTGACATTTTGGCTGTCATGACTAGGGGGTGGGTGACAGGTGCAACTGGCATTGTGAGTGGGTGGAGGCCAGGAACACTGCTCCATATTCTCCATATTACGGAATACACTGGGCGGCCTCCAACTGCAAAGAATGTTGTGGCTCCTGATGTCAAGAGTGCAGTAGGTGAGAGACCCTGATTTAGGTGCTAATAGGATGAAGCTACCTTGGTTAGCCGGTGATTAAAGCACATCCCACCTAAGCCGCCCGTGACAACATCTGCGCGGAGGCAGCACTTCACCAGCTATATCCAGTCACGCTCCCTGTTGGGATTTTTGTCCTGGTGGCCACCGGCACTGTCAGATACACGTGTTGGTGATACATAGTGATGACATTTTAATTTAAAATTTTTTTAATTATTTTTTTTTATTTTAAACTTTTTTTTTTTTTGAGAAAGTCTCGCTTTATCCCCACAAGGTTTGAGTGCAGTGGCTTGATCTCAAAGCTCACTGCAACCTCCGCTACCAGGTCAAACGATTCTCGCTGCCTCTGCCTCCCAAGATAAAGCTGGGATTAAGGTCCGCCTGCACCACCATGCCCCGGCTAATTTTTGTATATTTTAGTAGAGCCGGAGGTTTCACCATGTTGGCCAGGCTGGTTCGACTCCTGACCGAAGTGATCCGCTACCACCTTGGCCCTCCAAAGTGCTGGATTACAGGTGTGAGGCCACTGCACCTGGCCTATTATTATTATTATTATTATTATTATTACTATTTTTTGAGACCAGAATCTCGCTCTGTCACCCAGACTGGAGTGCAGTGGTGCAATCTCAGCTGACCGCAAGCTCTGCCTCACGGGTTCACACCATTCTCCTGCCTCAGCCTCCCGAGTAGCTGGGACTACAGGCGCCTGCCACCATGCCTGGATAATTTTAAAAATATTTTTAGTAGAGACGGGGTTTCACCATGTTAGTCAGGATGGTCTCGATCTCCTGACCTCATGATCCACCCGCCTCGGTCTCCCAGAGTGCTGGGATTACAGGCATGAGCCACCACCCCCGGCCTTATTATTATTTTTTTGAGATGGAGTCTCACTCTGTTGCCCAGGCTGGGACTACAGTGGCACAGTCTCATCTCACTGCAACCTCCACCTCCTGGGTTCAAGCAATTTTCATGCCTCAGCCTCCTGAGTAGCTGGGATTACAGGCACCCGTCACCATACCCCACTAATTTTTGTATTTTTAGTGGAGATGGTTTCACCATGTTGGCCAGGCTGGTCTCAAACTCCTGACCTCAGGTGATTCACCCACCTCAGCTTCCCAAAGTGCTGAGATTACAGGCATGTGCCACCGTGCCTAGCCCAATTTATTTATTTTTGAGACAGGTCTCACTCTGTCATTCAGGCTGGAATGCAGTTGGGGGATCATGGCTCACTTCATCCTCAATGACGTAGGCTCAAGCAGTCCTCCTATCCAGCCTTCTGAGTAGCTGAGACTACAGGCATGCACCCATGCCTGGCTAATTTTTTATTTTTTGTAGAGATAGAGACCAGCTAGGTTGTCCAGGCTGGTCTTGAACTCCCAGCTTCAAGCATTCCTCCTGCCTCGGCCTTTCAAAGTGCTGAGATTACAGGTGTAAGCCATTGCCCCCAGGCATGATGAAACTTAATTTTTTAATTATTTTTTTTCTTATAGAGTCTTGCTATGTTGCCCAAGCAGGTGTTGAATTCCTGAGCTCAAAGGATCCTACTGCCTCAGCCACCTAACATTTCATCAGTCTATGATGAAACGTTTTATTTATTTTATTTTATTTTATTTTATTTTTTTTTGAGAAGGAGTCTTGCTCTGTCGCCCAGGCTGGAGTGCAGTGGCCGGATCTCAGCTCACTGCAAGCTCCGCCTCCCGGGTTTACGCCATTCTCCTGCCTCAGCCTCCCGAGTAGCTGGGACCACAGGCGCCCGCCACCTCGCCCGGCTCGTTTTTTGTATTTTTTAGTAGAGACGGGGTTTCACCGTGTTCGCCAGGATGGTCTCGATCTCCTGACCTCATGATCCGCCCGTCTCAGCCTCCCAAAGTGCTGGGATTACAGGCTTGAGCTACCGCGCCCGGCGAAATGTTTTATTTTTGAGTTGGAGTTTTGCTCTTGTGGCCCAGGCTGGAGTGCAATGGCGCCATCTTGGCTCACCGCAACCTCTACCTCCTGGGTTCAAGTGATTCTCCTGCCTCAGCCTCCCGAGTAGCTGGAATTACAGACATGTGCCACCACGCCTGGCTCATTTTGTATTTTTGGTAGAGACAGGGTTTCTCCATGTTGGTCAGGCTGGTTTCAAACTCCCGCCCTCAGGTGATCTGCCCGCCTTGGCCTCCCAAAGTGCTGGGATTACAGGCATGAGCCACCATGCCTGGCCGAAACTTAATTTTTTAATTTTTATTTTTTTTTGTTATAGAGATAGGGTCTTGCTATGTTGCCCAGGCAGGTCTTGAACTCCTGAGCTCAAAGGATCCTACCGCCTCAGCCACCTAAAGTCCTTAAGTCCCTGATGAAATGTTAAATGCCATTCATGTGCCATCTAAGCATGCGTCACCCGATCAGGCTTCCTGCAGCCCCGTAGGTATCCCGTGCTGAAGACGCCACAGTTCTGTTTAGAATACTCCATGCCCACACCTAATGAGGGGCTGGTGTGTCCCCCTTGCCTGCGGGAATGACGGAGGTCCCCAGCTCCTAGGAGTGCAGTGTTCCTAGCATGTTGATCTTTCCAAAACACTTCCGGCCGGGCGCAGTGGCTCACGCCTGTAATCCCAGCACTTTGGGAGGCCGAGGCGGGCAGATCACAAGGTCAGGAGATTGAGACCATCCCGGCTAACACGGTGAAACGCCATCTCTACTAAAAATACAAAAAACTAGCCGGGCGTGGTGGCGGGCACCTGTAGTCCCAGCTACTCGAGAGGCTGAGGCAGGAGAATGGTGTGAATCCAGGAGGCGGAGCTTGCAGTGAGCTGAGATTGTGCCATTGCACTCCAGCCTGGGTGACAGAGCGAGACTCCGTCTCAAAAAAAAAAAACAAAAGCAAAAAAAAATTCACTTCCCAGCCACCTCTGCCATTCCTCATTTTAGGAGGAAACTGCTCAGAGAGAGAAAACAGCTGGCAAAATCTTCAGAGCTGAGGTGTCCGCTGGGGCGGATGCCCCCAGGCAGGCCCAGGCGAGGAGCTGGGCATCACAGGGAAAGGCCGCCTCTGCGGAGGGGGATGAGAGCGAGGTCTCAGAGCATCTCAGTGCCAGCTCAGCTCCTGCCATCCAGCAGGACAGCACTTCCAGCACGCAGCCACCATCTGAAGCCCCCATGGTGAACACAGTCAGCTCAGCTTATTCTGAGGATTTTGAAAACTCTCCAAGTCTGATGGCATCTGAGCCAACCGCCCGTTCCAAGGAGTCTCTTGACAGAACACTGGACGCTCTGTCTGAATCCTCTTCAAGTGTGAAGACAGACCTTCCACAAATAGCCGAGTCTAGGAAAAAATCGGGCAGGCACATGACAAGGGTGCTTGTGAAGGACACAGCTGTGCAGACGCCAGACCCCACCTTCACCTACGAGTGGACCAAGGGTAAGCACTGGGGCCCGCGGGGGCCGGGGCAGCCGGGACAGGAGCTCAGCGCGTGGTTTACAGCATTCTGGGAGACACGTGGGAGAGCTCAGGTTCCCGAGATCTGAGCTCTTGTTAGTAATCACCTGGAGGGGTTGGCCAGGCAAGGTGGCTCACACCTGTAATCCCAGCACTTTGGGAGGCCGAGGCAGGAAGATCACCTGAGGTCAGGAGTTCAAGATCAGTCTGGCCAACATGGGGGAAACCCCATCTCTACTAAAAATACAAAAATGAGCTGGCTGTCGTGGTGTGTTCCTGTCATCCCAGCTACTCCGGAAGCGGAGGCATGAGAAGAACCTGGGAGGCGGAGGTTGCAGTGAGCTGAGATGATGCCACTGTACTCCAGCCTGGGTGACAGAATGAGACTCTGTCTCAAAAAAAAAAAAAAAAATCACCCAGGGACCTTGGCTCACCATTTCCTTTTCCATGGACAAGGGGCTGCTGCCCTGGTGTGTCCCGATGTCTGCCTAGCCCTGAAGCGTTCAGAAGGATCAGAACCAAGGACTAGGGTAGCAGCTCCCACAGGATGATTCTGTCATGGGGGGCCTCCAGCAGGGTCTGGAGACATTATTAATTGTCACAACTCGGGGTGGAGAATGCTATTGGCATCTGCTGGGTGGAGGCCAGGGGTGCTATTCCACATCCTGCAGTGCACAGGATGCCTTTGTCCTGGAGAATGAACACCCTGGGTGACTTTCCAGACATTTCTCTCTCTCACTCTGTTTTTAGAGATGGGGTCTTGCTGTGTTGCCCAAGCTGGAGTGCTGTGACCTAATCACAGCTCATTGCAGCCTCAACCTCCCCAGGCTCAGGTGATCCTACCTCAGCCTCCCGAGTAGTTAGGATTACAAGCATGCACCCCCATGCCTGGCTAATTTTTGTATTTTTTTGTAGAGATAGGGTCTTGCCATATTGCCCAGGCTGGTCTCAAACTCCTGGGGTCAAGCAATCTGTCAGCCCCAGCCTCCCAAAGTGTTGGGATAACAGGCATGAGCCACTGTGCCCGGCCCTGTATCTTTTTTTTTTTTGAGATAGAGTCTTCCTCTCTTGCCCAGGCTGGAGTGCAGTGTTGCAATCTCGGCTCACTGCAACCTCTGCCTCCCGGGTTCGAGCGATTCTCCTGCCTCAGCCTCCTGAGTAGCTGGGACTACAGGTATGCGCCACCGTGCCTGGCTAATTTTTGTATTTTTAGTAGAGATGGGGTTTCACCATGCTGACCAGGCTTGTCTTGAATTCCTGACCTCGTGATCTGCCTGCCTCAGCCTCTCAAAGTGCTGGGATTACAGGTGTGAGCCACCACGCTCAGCCCCCAGTATCATTTTAAAAAGTTTTTTGTAGAGACAGGGTCTCCCTATGTTCCCCAGTCTGGTCTTGAACTCCTGGGCTCAAGTGATCCTTCCACCTGCCCATGTTGGCCCCCCAAAGTGCTGAGGCTACAGGCGTGAGCCACCATGCCTGGCCTTCAGGCACTTCTCTCATTCCCAGCTTCAGTCTCAGCTCTTGCTGGTAGAAAGGCCCCATTCTTTTAAACATTTCCATGTTATTATTTTATTTTATTTTATTTTATTTTATTTTATTTTATTTTATTTTATGAGATGGGGCCTTGCTCTGTTGCCCAGGCTGGAGTGCAGTGGTGCAAACTTGGCCCACAGCCTCCTCCACCTCCTGGGTTTCAGCGATTCTCCCACCTCAGCCTCCCCAGTAGCTGGGACTAGAGGTGCCTGGCTAATAAACATTCCCTTTTAATCTCTCTTTTCTCATCCATATGGCTCTTGACAAGGTAGACTGGATGTGAAAAATGATGTAATTCCCAGCCTGGCCAATGTGGTGAAACCCTGTCTCTACTAAAAATACAAAAATTTACCGGGTATGGTGGCGCACATCTGTAGTCCCAGCTACTCGGGAGGCCGAGGCACAAGAATCGCTTGAAACCAGGAGGTGGAGCTTGCAGTGAGCCAAGATCATGCCATTATACTCCAGCTTGGGCGACAGAGTAAGACTGTCTCAAAAAAAAAAAAAAAAAAAAGAAAAAGAAAAGCGATGTAATTCTCACTGGCTCTATTTGTTTTGATTTGGGGGTTTAACCTACCATCAGCCTGACTGGCCCCTCCCCTAAGGAGAGGGGTGACTGGTGTCTGTTTCTCAGGAAGGAAAGTCAGTCACATTGAGTAAAATCACCTGGAAGTGTTAAATGGTATTTTCAACCTGGGATCTGGGCTCAGAATTGTTTGTGTCTGTCTGCATTTCTGTCCATATTTTTGGCAATTTAGGGATGCTTTCATGAAACACTGGCGAGGCTGTTTTCCTAGACTAGGCCTGACAGGGAAAGGAGAGAGAAAAAACAGCAGCCATAAACACGCTGGCCTCAGAGCCCAGGGGCCACACAAAATCCCAAGGTCAACAGTGACCCTTAGAAGAAAGGCTGGGAAAGCACATTTTCCACTGCTCTCGACTCCAGCCACTGTGAGCCGGAGCCACCACTGCACCCAGCTGGGATGACTGTGCCTTGAGCCAAGAAAACCTAGCAGAAAAATGGAGGCAGCCGTGGGAAATATTTGAAAGGGGAAGAGGGTAAAAAAAAGCAAAGAAGGGCCAGGCATGGTGGCTCACGTCTGTGATCCCAGCACTTTTGGAGGCTGAGGCAGGAGGATTGCTTGAGCCCAGGAGTTCAAGACCAGCCTGGGTAACATAGGGAAACCCTGTCTCTACAAAAAAAATTTAAAAATTAGCCAGGTGTGGTGGCGCACCTGTAGTCCCAGCTACTTGGGAGACAGATGGGAGGATTACGTGCGCCCAGGAGGCTGTAGTGAGCTGTGATCATGCTGCTGTACTCCAGACTGGGCAATAGAGCAAGACCCTATCTCAAACCAAAAAAAAAAAAAAAAATGCAAGAGTGGCGATCACCTTCAGAAAGAGGAAAAAACAAGCTCACGTAGTTTATTCCAGGGTCGTATCTGTGGACCTGAAAGTCATTTCTCTGTGTACTGTCTGCTTACCCCTCTCTTTGTCCCCGAGATAGTGGCCGGTATGGCAGCCATGGGGCCTGCCCTGGGAGGTGCCTACGTGGACCCGACACCCATTGCCAATCATGTTATCAGTGCGGATGCAATAGAAGGTAACAGCCCAGCTTGGGGGATCCTTCCTGTCACATTTTACAGGACTCATCTCACGTGCAGATTCACACCCACTCTGGAGGTGTGGCACCCCTTGCATACTGGCTTCCAGGGGTCCATTGGACAGGGATTATTGCAGCTATGGGCACCTGCCATGGGGAGAGAAAAGGTGTGGATGCCCTTGAACCTTCTGTCTCTTGCAAAGGGACACCCATGTCCCATAAAACAAGAGGGTGAAGAGTGATGCTTGTGTGCCCTGCACCCCAACAAGGCCACTTTTTTTGTTCGTTTTGAGACAGAGTTTTGCTCTGTTGCCCAGGCTGGAGTGCAGTGGCGTGATCTCCACCCACTGTGACCTCCACCTCCCGGGTTCAAGTGATTCTTCTGCCTCAGCCTCCCGAGTAGCTGGGATTACAGGCACCTGCCACCACGCCTGGCTGGTTTTTGTATTTTTAGTAGAGACAGGTTTTCACCATGTTGGCCAGGCTGGTCTCGAACTCCTGACCTCAAATGATCTGCCCACCTCAGTCTCCCAAAGTTCTGGGATTATAGGCATGAGCCACCACACCTGGCACAAGGCCACTTTTGTGTGTTTCCCTTGGTGGCATTACATCAATAAGCCATAGTTTATTTCCCCTGAAGACATTTATTGGACTGATACTGAGTTGCACAGCCTGGGTAGACATGCCCCTTGCCTCCTGGGTTGAGTCCGTGTGGCCCTCAGAAAGGCTCCAGTCCAGCCTGAGGCATGAGGAAGGAGCCCCAACAGCCAACTTAGAGAGTTTAGTCTTTGCCGAGTCCAGTGGAGCCAACAAAGGCTTATGATACACATAGGAGTCCATCTGGTACCTACTATTTTTTTCCCTTTTCAATTTTAATTTTTTTTTTTTGAGGCGGAGTCTTGATCTGTCAACCCAGGCTGGAGTGCAGTGGTGTGATCTTGGCTCACTGCAACCTCAGTCTTCCCGGTTCAAGTGATTCTTCTGCCTCAGCCTCCCAAGTAGCTGGGACTACAGGTGCCCGCCACCACGCCTGGCTAATTTTTTTTGTATTTTTAGCAGAGACGGGGTTTCACTATGTTGTCCAAGCTGGTCTCAAACTCCTGAGCTTGTGATCCGCCTGCCTCGGCCTCCCAAAGTGCTGGGATTACAGGCGCGAGCTATCGTTGCTTAAACCCAGGAGTTCGAGGCTGCGGTGCGCTGTGATGGCACCACTGCACTCCAGCCTGGGTGGCAGAGCAAGACCCTGTCTCCAGAAAAAACAAATAGATTTCAGAAGGTAGCCTGGCACCTGAGCAGTGGGGGGGCTGCAGAATTTGTGGGGCCCTGGTGAAGCCACCGAGTGACGCGGAGCTGGGGCAGCCCTGACCGCCTACAGCCCGGCCGTGCTGGCGCTCCATGATGTGCTGAAGCAGCAGCTGAGCCTGACGCAGCAGTTCATCCAGGCCAGCAGGCACCTGCACGCCTCCCTCCTGCGCTCCCTGGACGCGGACTCCTTCCAATACCACACCCTGGAGGAAGCCAAAGAGGTGAGCGCAGCTCCCCACGGGCAGGGGCAGGGCGGTAGGGGAGTGGCAGTCCCCAGATGCTGGCCAAGGGGATGTGGGCCAGGGCTTGGGCTCCAGCACTCAGCCCAGGGCTGCAGGGATGCAGTGGGGCCATCACCTGCTGTCCCTGTGGAGGGCGCCTCATTTCTTGCCACCTTGTGGCAAGAGCTGCTACTGGGTGGGGTGCTGAGCTCCTGCACCTTGCAGCCAGCCCCGCCTGGGCTGTGTGACCTCAGACTAAAGGGACCTACTGTTTGTGGCACTGTTTTCTCCCATGGGAGGGGTTCTGCCCCTTTCCCTGAGCCTCCTGAGAGATCCCCGAGATGGGGCCAGAGGCAGCCCAGCTGTTCTCAGCGATCACAGTCACCTCTTTTTTACCCTTTGAGAATTTTTATCTGATTACCAGCTGGACGCGGTGGCTCACACCTGTAATCCTGGCACTTTGGGAGGCTGCGATGGGCAGATCACTTGAGGTCAGGAGTTTGAGACTAGCCTGGCCAACATAGTGAAACCCCGTCTCTACTAAAACTACAAAAATTAGCCGGGCATGGTGGCGGGCATCTGTAGTCCCAGCTACCCAGGAGGCTGAGGCAGGAGAGTTGCTTGAACCTGGGAAGTGGAGGTTGTAGTGAGCCGAGATCGTGCCACTGCACTCTAGCTCAGGCGACAGAGCAAGACTCTGTCTCAAAAAAAAAATTTTTTAAATCTGATTACCAAAAATTACGTGCCTGTTTCCTGAAAATCTTGTTACAGAGATGTGTAACCTGCAAGTCCTCCTTAATTTCAGAGATAACTATTACCAACTTGATATATATACTCATTCAGACTTTTGTATGAACTGTAGTATGCATATTTCTTTTTTTTTATTTTTTTGAGACGGAGTTTTGCTCTTGTCTCCCAGGCTGGAGTGCAATGGCGTGATCTCGGCTCACTGCAACTTCTGCCTCCTGGGATCAAGTGATTCTCCTGCCTCAGCCTCCCAAGTAGCTGTGATTACAGGCGCCCGCCACCACACCCAGCTAATGTCTGTATATTTGGTAGAGGCATGGTTTCACCATGTTGGCCAGGCTGGTCTCGAACTCCTGACCTCAGATGATTTGCCTGCCTCAGCCTCCCAAAGTGCTGGGATTACAGGTGCGAGCCACCATGGCTGGCAGCAAATTTCTTTATAGAAATGGTGTTATACAGGTGCGGTGGCTCACGCCTGTAATCCCAGTACTTTGGGAGGCCAAGGTAGGTGGATCACGAGGTCAGGAGATGGAGACCATCCTGGCTAACACAGTGAAACCCCGTCTCTACTTAAAATACAAACAAATTAGCCTGGTGTGGTGGCGGGTGCCTGTAGTCCCAGCTACTTGGAAGGCTGAGGCAGGAGAATGGTGTGAACCTGGGAGGTGGAGCTTGCAGTGAGCCGAGATCGTGCCACTGCACTCCAGCCTGGGCGACAGAGCAAGACACCATNTCAGAAATCACACCTGCCAACCTCCCTGGCAGCAGAGAGAACCCTTCACAGCGCTCACTCAACAGCAGACTCCCCACAGAGTCACGTTTCCGGTGACACCACCTCCCACACGCCCTCAGTTTCCATCACAGGTGCCTTTTCAGAATCAGCGTCTTTAAGAATGGGGCACGTCAAGCTTGCATCCTCCCCTGGAAGGAGTGAGGCTGAGCCAGTGGATGAACCAGTCTCAGAAGGTGCTGATAACAGCCTCGACGAGTTTAGAATAAATATTTTATAGCTTGATGATCTGTCTCCAGTTGTCAGTGAGAACTCCGATTTGGAACAGGAAGAAGAAAGTGCTCAGAGAGAGAAAACAGCTGGCAAAATCTTCAGAGCTGAGGTGTCCGCTGGGGCGGATGCCCCCAGGCAGGCCCAGGCGAGGAGCTGGGCATCACAGGGAAAGGCCACCTCTGCAGAGGGGGATGAGAGCGAGGTCTCGGAGCATCTCAGTGCCAGCTCAGCTCCTGCCATCCAGCAGGACAGCACTTCCAGCATGCAGCCACCATCTGAAAGCCCCCATGGTGAACACAGTCAGTTCAGCTTATTCTGAGGATTTTGAAAACTCTCCAAGTCTGATGGCATCTGAGCCAACTGCGCGTTCCAAGGAGTCTCTTGACAGAACACTGGACACTCTGAATCCTCTTCAAGTGTAAAGACAGACCTTCCACAAATAGCCGAGTCTAGGAAAAAGTCGGGCAAGCACGTGACAAGGGTGCTTGTGAAGGACACAGCTGTGCAAACGCCAGACCCCACCTTCACCTATGAGTGGACCAAGTTGGCCGGTATGGCAGCCATGGGGCCTGCCCTGGGAGGTGCCTACGTGGACCCGACACCCATTGCCAATCATGTTATCAGTGCGGACACAATAGAAGTACATGAGGCGCCACAGACCTGCCCCACTGACCATGGAGGATGCCCTGGAGGAGGTGAACAAGGAGATGTGAGCACCAGCAGGTGGAGCTTGATGTGACATCTAACAAAAGGTACCCTGTGCACACACACAAACACAGAGCTCATCAGTGTCCAGGTGTGATGTTCCGTGGTGGGGCAGGCGGTGCCGGGATGAGGGCCACACACACACGTATCAGCATCCAGGTGTGACATTCCGTGGGGCGGGCGGTGCCGGGATGAGGGACACACACACACACACACGTATCAGCATCCAGGTGTGACGTTCCATGGTGGGGCAGGCGGTGCTGGCGTGAGGGCCCCAGACTCCTCTGAGCCAAATCCAGCTCAGTGACAGCTCTCCCAGCAGCATGCCCAGCTCCATGACACCAGAGGCCAGTGGAAATAGCTTCAGTGGAGCTGTCCCTACTCACAGCAGGACAGGGGCCACGAGCCTCTGCAGAGCAGCTCCACCCAGGCAGGTCCTGGCATCCCAGCGAGCCAGAGGAAGGCGGGGTGGACAGCAGAAGCCCTGCTTGAGGATATGGACAGGGGACCAGGTCAGCACGCTGAGGACGCCACGTGAGCCCCTGGGCGAAGCCTGTGACCCCAGGCTGCACAGCTCAAACCAGGACATGCGTCTCCTCAGTCAGCCGAGCACACTTCTGACTTACACATGTGTGGGAGAAAGGTCTTTAAAAAAAGGCTTTATTTGAAGGCAAAACAATGAAATCCACAAGAAATTACTAACAGCACGTGTTTACGTCTTATCCTGAATCATACATTTTAACAATTCACAGCTACAGGAAATCTAGAACAAAGTCAAATATTCATCACGTTGGGTTGAAAAGTTGGAGGATTTCGCATCTTATTGAAAAGAATTTTTCAAAAATGTTTTTGTACAAATGAATGGCATTGCACCAGGCTGCCCATGGACACCACGTGTGACCGATTCCCAGCAGTTGCCCACCAGCTTCCGCGGGGCAGCTCCCAACTGGCCTCCCCTCCCTTCAGGGGTGTGAAATGAAATGACGGAGTGGGAGGTGCTGGCTGGGGTCGGGCTCCACACTCTGGATGGGACGGGCCATAGCACACACCAGCCGGTGCAGGGTTCTTCCAAGTGCGAAACTCAAGCAGGGGATGCGATGGGCACGGACTCCGAGGAAGCGCTCGACCTGAAGTGTCTTAGGCTGGTTTCCTGTTAGAATCTTCTGTTTCCCAGATAACAGCAAATGGCTACATTCCAGAAAAAAAGTATCAACTTAAACAACTAAAATAACTGAACTAAGGGCCAGTACGCCTTTGAAGAAGTGGGTTTCAGAATCTCACTGGGCCCCTTCTCAGGTCAATATTCTTCTTTCTAAAACTAAACCAAGGGGAATAAAAATGAAAACTCTGCTTCACTTTGCAAGTCAAGTCAAAAAAGTTGTGTTTCTGTTTTTCAATCTGCGGGCAGTCATGGCACTGGGCCTTGGCTTTGTCCCTACACAGCCGAGGGGAAGCCCGGTCAGGGTCGGTGGGCGCTGGGAGCTGGAGGACAGAGCTAGGGCGCTGGCTCTGGCCCAGGCTGACCCCTCCAGCACATGCTCCTCCTGGAGCCTAAGAGGAGGCTTCAATCTGACTCAGGGCAGATGCACATCCATCCCTTCATGGGTGAATTCTTACTCGGGGCGGAGGATCTTGTGTTTCTTGCTTCACTGTAAAGGGAAACGAGCCTGGGGCCCTGGTGGCTGTAGCGCCTCCTGGTGTGGTTTGTGGGTGGCGCCCGTGCCCTCCACGCCATGGAGCATGGCATTCCCATTGGGCATGTGCTGGTCTTCCTTCGCTTCCTGTGGCTCTCCACAAGTGGAGACGGTGTGAGAACTGAACTGTCACTGTGATCTTCCACTGCCAGTCAGCCAGGAAGGTCCCACAGTCGGCACTGCTGGCCACCGGCATGGCGCCTCCCTGCATGGGCGCCTACTTACACTCGTCCCTGGCCTTCATGCGGGCAATGAAGGAGTAGCTCTTGTTCCTGCGGTAGTTCTCGTAGGGGTCGTCCAGGGCCACGCCCACGCCTTTATACTGGTCCCACTTATCTCGGACATCCCCGCCCTTGATGGGGTCCTGGATCCCTTGCTCCTTCGCACCGAGGCCGCCAGAGCCACTCCAGCCTGGAAACAGAGATGCACAGTCACAACCACGACAGGACAGAGGCAGATGGGGGTGCACATGGGGGACTGAATGTCCAGAGAGCCAGTGTAGACATGGGAAATGGGTAGAGAACCGGCCTGACTCCATCCATCCCCACATGCATTGAGGGAGAGAAAGCGCTGGTGACTCCCGGGTCCAGCACGCTTGAGGACCCTTCCCGTGCCCTCCCCATTCCCCCGCCTTACCCATCTTCACCAGCATCTGATGGCCTTTGTTCTCTTCTCCGAGCCTTGAGTCAGGGATGGGAGGTGCCGAATTAGAACCCAGACCAGCAGAGGAACTAAAATCGAGACAGGTTATTCTTTTAAGAAGTAACTGAGACATTTATTGGAATGACAGTGATGAGGGCCTCACAGCTGCAGCTTGTGTGCATGCTCACTGTCGCCAGGTGACACTGTATGCAGGTTTTGCGTCTCTACCCGTTTATCCTGTCTCAGCTAGACAAGGGGGCTCCAGACACTGGCCCCCACCCCACGCTCAGCATCGAGAGCAGGGCACCTCGAACCCCGATGATGGTTAGAAAGCAGACCCCAGCTACCGCCTCAGGCTTTGCCAAGTGACTACTGTGGTGAGGGTGAGGGTGCCACTGTCCCTGGGCTAATGCTGGCGGCCTAACTCCTAACATAGTCTCCTAACCACCAATGTTTCCACATTCACAGCAAAGCACTGCAGCATCCCAGCGTTACCAGTGTGGCAGTTAAGACAGGATCTTACGGCGGGGTGGGGCTCCTGGACCGTGACCGGCGTCGTCTTCCTGGGGAGTATGACTTGGACCGGGACCGTGACTGGGACCGGGAGCGGCTTCTGGAGGAGCGCGACCTGCTCCGACTTCTGCAGGGAAGGGTGCCCAATGGTCAGCAGCAGCCAGGCATCATGGGGAGGCCACAGGAAGAGGCCTCGGGCACTGCCCTCCTGCGGCAGCCTCTGCCTACCTGGATCTGGAGCGGGAGTAGGAGCGGGAGCAGGAGCGCGACCTTGACCTTGAGTACGAGCCTGAAGACTTGGAGGATCTTGAGTTGGAGCGGGAGGAAGAACGCCCTCGACTCTTGGATCTGCTCCGAGACCTTGAGGGTCCACTGTGGGGAGAGGCCTGATGATCAGGTGCCCCCGTGGCAGCCCACCCTGGCCCTCAGGTTCCTGGACGACCCCAGATGCAGGGGTGTGGCTGTGGATGTGGTGCCATAGCCACACAGCGGTATCAAGTTCCTAAACAGTGTGGCCGAGCCTGCTGCTGTGTGAATTCAGGCCGTGTGGAAAACACTGCCCCACAGGCACGGGCTGTGTAAGGGTGGACGTGCTGAGCACGTCTGGGGTCTACTCTAAGCCCTCCCATCGCAAGCTGTGGGCCCTGGCCGCCCGGCCGCTGCAGACATCTGTGCTTTACCTGTTTCTCTTCTCCTGGCCTTTCCTCCGCCGGGCCCGCATTTTTGCTCGGAAGAACTCATAGAGGCCGTTCTGCTCCCAGCCTTCACTGTAAGACACGGCATTCCCTGTGTGGCCACGTGACGCCCACTCACAGGAACTCGTGGAAAAGTCATCAGGAGTTAATTCACAGAACCTTGGAGAGTACATGGCCCTGTGGCTGTGGGCTCCGAGCATGGGTGCAGCGGACCTTGGCTCAGCGTTCCCACCGGGCTGTCCTCCTGCAGCCCAGTGGCTCCTCTGGTGCCCACGCCCTTGCCACCCTGCTGTTCCACTGAGGTGGTGGGGACTCATGGTCTGTAGAACTGGGGAACAGGAACACTGACTCATGGGTGGACAGGCCTGCAGCCTGGCACAGAAAGAAGGGGTGACCACGGGGAAGGGTGGGCTGACGGCCCTGTGGCAGCCAGCTGCTTGAGACGTGCCGCCATACCACACCTTCCCTAAGTTCTTCTGATGTGTCTCCATTAAAATGCCCTCCACTGAGGGCCACGTGTGTGCTGTGCCTATGACACACACACTTGTCACTCAGGGGCAGGGGGGCAGTTTCTCCTGAGGGACAGCTACATTTTCTAGCCTGGGCAGAAGGTGTGGTTGTTGGGAGCCGGGAGAGGGGACAGAGGCCTCCTGCCCGCTCCACCGACCTGGGTCCCTTACCTGTTCCTGGGTCTGTCGTGGGATGGGGGGCTGTAGAAGGCCTCCACCGCAGCCAGCAGCCTCTCGCTGGGCGGCATGGGGGGCGGAAGGCGGATGTCTTTAGGGTCCAAAGGCTTGTACTCGTGATCTTCCAGCTGTAGCAGAGAACCCAGCTGTCACCATGCCTGGGCAGAGCCCTCTCAGGCCCACCCAAGGTCTGCAGGGAGTGGGGTCAGGGCAGGGCCCAGGTTCAGTGTCAAGGGTGCCCTGGGCACTAGAGCTCCTCATCCTTCCCTCTTGGGGAACCCACACCAACCATGGTGGGTCACAGCTGCTCTGAGGCTGGTGACAATCACAGGGTTCTCTCTTCAGAAAATCACCCACAGGGGACATGGTCTCCAAACTCAGGTGACAGGAATACCCGCTGGTTTATTCACAGGCATGCGGCAGGCCCCTCACGTCACCCTTTGCTCACAATGCCTACCCTGGGCCCCTCCCTCAGAACAGCCTCAGCCCCAGCACTGGAGCCCACTGGCCTGTCTCCTTCTGCTCCGTCTCTGCCTCCTGCTGAGGCCCTGCCTTGCCTGGCTCGCCTGGGCCCCCCCGCCCACAGCTCTCTCTGCTGCTTGTGGCACCTGGACTTCAGATGGATGGGTCTGAGGGAGGATGGGAAGTGGCAGTGGCTAGCACGCCCTTGGAGCCCCAGAGCCCCAGCCCTGGCCCCTTCTTGCCTCACCTCCTCTTGCCCTATGCTCCGGCCACCCCACACTGGTACCAGCTGCTGCCAGCCCTGCCTGGCTCCTCCAGGACCACCCCCTCCCTGTGTGCTTGGCAGGCACAGCTCACAGGTGGCTCCTTCTAAGACATTCCCTCCATCAGCAGCCCTGGGACAAGGTGCTTCTGAGGGCCTGGACCGAGAAGGATGAAGGAAGGAGTTGAGCCTCATAGCCCAGCCGGCCCCACAAGGCTGAAGCTCCTCGCAGCGGGAGGGATACGAGGGGTAGGGCAGACATGGCGTTGCTCATGGCCACACCATGCAACTCCAGTTCAGACACCTCCCACTGATGGATCAGGGTCCCTAGGGAGTGGGAGATAAGGAAGGGGCGCCCCGGGAGGCACCCGGTCCCGTGTGTTCACTTTTCACCAGGAGAAACGCGGGCCAGCGTGGTGAGCATGCTTAGCTTGGAGCCCACCGCGGGGCGTTACCTTCACGAGGGGGGCCATCAGCCCAGCAGGGAGATCGAAGTAGGGCACGTTGGGGACCAGGCTGGGGTCATCGTGGTTGATGTGGGGCGGGCCCTGTCGCCGCATGTGTGGGGGCTGCCCATTGAAGCCGTGGGGGGGAGGGCCGAAGTCGGGGTGCTGGGGTCCAGCCCAGGGCGGGTGCTCGTTGATACCAGGATGAGGCATGCGATGGCCAGGGTGGTGGTGAGGGGGGCCCATTTCTGCAAAATAGAGACTTGTCTCAGGACCACAGGCCAGTCAGGATCTCCTAGGTGACAAGTGCTGGAGGGGAGGGCCTCAGTGAGGGGCCAGGAGCCAACCCTCCTGGGAGCCTGCCCAGCACCTTCTCTCACTGCTCTAGACCAGGCAGCAAGGCAGGGAGGAGCCAGGCTCTGAGGGGCCTGTCCTGCACCCATAGGCACAGCCAAGAGAGCTTGAGGCTGAGGGAAGAGAACCACAAAACCCCCAAACTGCAATGTGAGGGCTAAGTCGTGACCGTCCGAATCCATACGCCGAAGTCCCAACCCCCAGTAGCCTAGCTCAGGACAGAACCGTATTTGGAGACAGGGCCTTTAAAGACACAAATGAGTTAAAATGAAGCCATAGTGGCCCTAATCCAATGTGACTGGTACCCTTATAAAGAGAGATTAGGACACAAACACGTAGAGAGAAGACGGTCACCTATGAGCCAAGGAGACAGGCCTCCAAGACACTAACCCGAATCTGCCACACCTTCACCTCAGACCTCCAGCCCCCAGATCCTTAAGACAAATACATTCCAGCTGTTTAAGCCATCCAGGCTGCGGGACTTTATCATGACAGCCCAAGCCAAAAAGTAAAAGCAATAAATGTGCCCAGCGGTCTCCAAACTACATTTATAATCAGGAATGTATTTAAAGATACAATGCTGGGCACGCTCACGCCTGTAATCCCAGCACTTTGGGAGGCCAAGACGGGTGGATCACTTGAGGCCCAGAGTTTGAGACCAGCCTGGCCAACATGGCGAAACCCCGTCTACTAAAAATACAATTATTAGCTGGGCATAGTCGTTGGTGCCTGTAATCCCAGCTACTGAGGAGGCTGAGGTGGGAGAATCACTTGAACCTGCAAAAAGGCTGCAGTGAGCCAAGACTGTGCCACTGCACTCCAGCCTGGGTGACACAGTGAGAGTCTCAAAAAAAAAAAACAACAACAAAAGGCCAAGCGTGGTGGCTCACACCTGTAACCCCAGCACCTTGGGAGGCTGAGGCGGGCAGATCACCTGAGGTCAGGAGTTCGAAACCAGCCAGGCCAACATGGTGAAACCCTGTCTCTACTAAAGATACAAAAAATTAGCCAGGTGTGGTGGTGCACACCTGTAATCCCAGCTACTAGGGAGGCTGAGGCAGGAGAATCACTTGAACCTGGGAGGCAGAGGTTGCAGTGAGCTGAGATTCCACCATTGCACTCCAGCCTGGGCGACAAGGTAAGACGCTGTCTCAAAGATAAAGAAAAAAAAAAGCCGGACGCGGTGGCTCAAGCCTGTAATCCCAGCACTTTGGGAGGCTAAGACGGGCGGATCACGAGGTCAGGAGATCGAGACCATCCTGGCTAACCCGGTGAAACCCCGTCTCTACTAAAAAATACAAAAAAACTAGCCGGGCGAGGTGGTGGGCGCCTGTAGTCCCAGCTACTGGGGAGGCTGAGGCAGGAGAATGGCGTGAACCCGGGAGACGGAGCTTGCAGTGAGCCAAGATCCGGCCACTGCACTCCAACCTGGGCAACACAGCGAGACTCCGTCTCAAAAAAAAGAAAAAAAAAAAAAAAAAAAAAAAAGGAAGCCCTAAAAGATTAGAAATAAATTGAATGAAAAACATACTGGGCATGGTGGCTGACATCTGTGGACCCAGCCACTCCAGAGGCTGAGGTGGGATGACTGAGAGTAGCCTGGCCAACACAGCAAGACCCCATCTCTATTTAAAATAAAACATCAAAAATTTTTTAAAAAACAAAAAAACTAGTTTTTTTTTTTTTTTTTTGTTTGAGACAGGGTCTGTCACCCAGGGTGGAGTACAGTGGTGCGAGCATAGCTCACTGCAACCTCAGCCTTCTGAACAGCTAGGACCACAGGCACCCGACACCACCCCAAGTGTTGATTTTTTAAACAAACTAATAAAACAGGAAAATTGGGCCAGGCGCGGTGGCTCACGCCTGTAATCACAACACTTTGGGAGGCTGAGACGGGTAGATCACGAGGTCAGGAGATTGAGACCATCTTGGCTGACATGGTGAAACCCCGTCTCTACTAAAAACACAAAATTAGCCGGGCGTGGTGGCGGGCGCCTGTAGTCCCAGCTACTCGGGAGGCTGAGGCAGGAGAATGGCATAAACCCGGGAGGTGGAGCTTGCAGTGAGCCTCTGCCACTGCACTCCAGCCTGGGCGACAGAGTGAGACTCTGTCTCAAAAGTAAATAAAATAAACAAACGGGAAAACTGATGCAAAAAGCAAGCTGCAGCAGTAGAAAGAACGAGGCCTCGCCCTGCCCTAGCCAAGGCCACCCACAGCGGGAAGCTTTTCCTACTGGATCTGCCGCATCTGTAGACAGTGCACAAAGCTCCTAGCGCGGCTGGGAGGAGGGGATGGAGTTGCACCTCTGCAGCCAGCCTGGCCTAATCAGGGCAGCAAGGCAGTCTGTGTCCTCACTTCCTGAGAACCCGGGCCGGGCTCCTCGGACGTTCCATGACCCTGTGCCTGTCACTGTGCACTCGGGAGCATGCCAGGACCACAAGCAGTGCTACCAGCCTGCTCGGCAGGCGAGCCGTGGGTGCCTCCACCAGGCCCTACCCGGACGCCCGTACACTCACCGGCAGGGAAGTCCCCCTGGGGGTAGTCGAAGCGGTGGGGATAGGGCGGCCGCTCGAAGGGGTGCCGCGGCGGGAAGTCATCCTGCATGAAGCGGGGCGGGAAGCGGTTGAAGTTGTGGGGGTGTGGAGGCTGGTTGAACTGTGGGTGCTGCTGGTGGGGCGGGAAGGGCCCCCGGAAGTGTGGGGGCCGCTGCATGCGGAAGGGCGGCTCGCGCTGGCCCCCGCCCCAGGGCGGCTGCTCGTGCTGGCTGTTCCAGGGGCCCTCGAACTGGCTGTTCCAGGCTGGGTCAGGCTGGTTGTTCCAGGGCGCGTCGCGCTGGCCGTTCCAGCCAGGGTCACCACGCTGCTCGCCCCACATGCCTTCATGGCTGTTGTTCCAGGGGGGGCAGTGGGGTGGGCCGCCCTGGTGGTGCGGGTAGGGCGGCTGCTCTGGCGGCTGCAAGGGAAGGGACAGGCGTGAACCCTGCATGGTCTGGGCCCCAGTGCTTCGCAGCATCACAGCGCTGGCTCAGACCATGGAGGCGCTGCCCTGGCCACGTCAGGGAGCCTCCTAGGCTGATGCCTGCGGCAATGCTGGGCACCAGCCCTCAGCCCGGACCACATGCTGCTGCGAAAGGACCAGACCCCCAACAGCTGCACCTGCATCTCAGTCCCAGGGCTGCTCTGCCGCTGGGGCATGCTGCACCCGCATACAGGCCCCGCACTCCAGGAGGCGCTCCCCACTACCACTGCCACACAAACGCAGCTCCCTCGCCCCTTGGGGACAATGGGGTGGAGGCACAGACAGTATTGCTTCTCAGAGCATCCCAGGCACCCACGGGGTGGGGCTCACTCTGACACCACCTGCCCTGCCTCACTCCCCATCTCCCCAAAAGCCATCTGCTGGGGTCAGCTCCCAGACACACTGTGGCACACACATCCTTGTCTCAGGGTCTGGTTGAGGACCCTCCACCCGAGCCAGCATCTTCCTGTGGACCGAAGACAGGAGGCTCTTCCCTCACTAGCTCCTGCTCTGGAGACTTAAAGCCAAGAGGGCAAACTCCAGTTTGGGCTGGGGAGGTGAGGCGCGCAGAGGCCAAAGAGAAGGCCCGTGTCTAGGGTCACAGATGGGTAACTGTGCTGATAACCCCTACTAAGGGGAGGCCTCAGCCGCCCAAACTGCTGGGATTACAGGCATGAGCCACCACGCCCAGCCTTGTTTTTCTGTTTTAGAGACAGGGACTCACTCTGTCACCCAAGCTGGAGTGCAGTGGCATGACCATAGCTCAACGAAGCCTGAAGTCCTGGCTGAACCAATCCTCCTGCCTCAGACCGCTGTGTAGCTGGGACTACAGGAGTGCACCACCATGCCAGCTTATTTTTATTCTTTGTAGAGATGGAGTCTTGCTTTGTTGCCCAGGCTGGTCCCAAACTCCAAACTCCTGGCCTCAAGCAATCTTCCTACCTCAAGAAATTACTTCTAAACATGTTAAGACCCCACGTGGCCAAGTCAGGCAGGGCAAGCTGCTGTTTCTCAGTGTGGACTGCAGGACGCACTGCTGGCCTAGCGGGGACCCTCAGTGAGAGGCGTGCCCACTGTCTTGAGCCCAATCCTCTGGTCTGCAAAAAGACTGAGGCTGGAGACACTAAGGGCCTGTTTCCACACCCACAAAACAGGGACAAGAACTGCTCTCCCAGCTGAGGGTACCTGCAAAACGGCCACCACCATCTGGCTCCCGGCCAGCACTTGGAGGCAGGAGCTGTCTTTATGGGCGTGTCCAATCTTTAGTGAGGTTCAATTTCATGTCCTGAAGCTGGGCGTGTGAGGCTTAAAGCCACAACCACCAAGTCTCAGTCCAGAGCCAGTCTCCTTGCCATCCTTACACCTGTCCTTGTGGACAGGGAGTCACCCGGAAAGGCCACGCTGCAAAGCCAACCAGGCCCCATGGTCAAGGGGGAAGTCGCGCCTGGGAAGGCCAGGGGCTGTGCCTCAGTGCTCTGAGTGGAACCAGCACGCTCCAGGGCATTTCCCAGCCATGCTGTGCCAGATGAGGTGGCCCCTGCCTTGGCCCAGGCGTATGTGACCCATAGCAAAGCTGCTGAGGTCTCCCAGGGGCAACATGCCTGACATTTCTGACACCTCCTTTCCTTACTTTTAAAAGCACCTTGTTCTTTCCAAGATGACAAAACACTGACACTCAGCTAGCTGACCCTGTTTCAGAAGGACAGGAAACAGAACGCCTTGCCGTCCTCGCGGCGTTAAACTCCCCTGCACCCGCAGGAAAATGGGGATCTATGCTACACAGAAGCCCCAGCCATCAAAGCTCAGGGAAGGGACATGAAGACCTGTCACTCCACCTGTCCCGGTGCCACAGGAAGACAGGGCTGTCACTAACCCAGCATAAGCTCTGCCACAGAGTATCCCTTGTGTTTCCCAGTGAGCCACTCAACGCCCATCCCACTGCATATGGGAGGCCGCCCCGTCAGGCCAAGGGTGCCCATCTGCTCCCACGCCACGTTCCAGTCAATACCTGCTGCTGGCCCCAAGGAGCCACAGGGTGAGGCTGGTCAAACCAAGGGGGCTTGTTCGGTGGGATCTGGTCGTGTGGCCCGGGGCCCCGGGGGCCGGTGGCTGCGGGATCCTGGACCCCTCCTGGGGCTTCGTACTCTGAAGAGCCAGGCATCTGGATGGGAGGCTTGCTGTCATCTAAATCGAAGTGACAGGCTGTTAGAGCAGGCCTGGCAGCAGGAGGTGCTGTCTCCTCTCCACACCACCCCAGAGCAAACCAGGCTATGACTTTTAGCGCCCAATGGATGACTGCTTCAGGACCCCACTAAAACCATGACCATTACCGGCCTCCAGGAAGGGGATGGGGAAGAGGGGAGGTTTTGACCTTGAACATGACACACATCTGTCCTTTTCAAAGCTTTACAAGAAACATGCCTCACTTCTGCCCTCTTGGTTTGCTGAAGAATTTCTGTCCACATTGAATTTGATTAGACATTTTTCCGGTATCTAATTAAAAGATCATTTCCCCACAATCTCTAATTAAAAGACCATTTCCCCACAATCTGTTATTTTCTATCCTATACAATCCTCATGTTCCTGGAACAAATCTTCTTTGATCAGAATGTAATTTTAAAATCCTTTGCTAGATTCTGCTAAGATTTTCCTCAGTATTTATGTGTCTTTTTCAGAAGCGACCCTAGATTGCATTTTCTTTTTTCTTTTTTTTTTTTTGAGAAGGAGTCTCGCTCTGTCACCCAGGCTGGAGTGCAGTGGCCAGATCTCAGCTCACTGCAAACTCCGCCTCCCGGGTTTTACGCCATTCTCCTGCCTCAGCCTCCCGAGTAGCTGGGACTACAGGCGCCCGCCACCTCGCCCGGCTAGTTTTTTGTATTTTTTTAGTAGAGACAGGGTTTCACCGTGTTAGCCAGGATGGTCTCGATCTCCTGACCTCGTGATCCGCCCGCCTCGGCCTCCCAAAGTGCTGGGATTACAGGCTTGAGCCACCGCGCCCGGCCTGCATTTTCTTTTTGAGACAGGGTCTTGCTTTGTTACCCAGGCTGGAGTGCAGTGGTGTAAATATGGCTCACTGCAGCCTCAATCTCATGGGCGATCTGGGTACCTTTCCTCTATTTTTCTCTTCTCTGGGAACAGGAAACACATCTTTTGCTGTTCAGGAATGGAACAGTTGGAGTTTTACTCTAATGTCACCGGGCTCGTGCTTGTAAATGAAAACCTGGGTCTAGGAGCAGGTCTGGGACGATGGAACCAGAGCTGTGTCTGAGGGTGGCAGACTGCTTTCTGACTACACTCAGTGCCTAGCCTCTGGGGGCTGCTTCCTGAGGGCAGGGGCTGAGGGAGCCCCATACCGGGCTGGGTGGTGGGCGGGATGGCAGGGGCAGGTGCTGGGGCCGGGGGCGGGGCAGGCGGTGGAGGCGTGGCCTTGACTTCAGCCTCCATCTGCGGCATCTGGAGCTGCTGCTGCTGCTGTTGCTGCTGCTGCTGCTGCTGGGCCAGGCTGGTGACGAACTCCTCGTGCTGCGTCTTGAGGGTCTGGATCTGCTGCTGGAAGGCCAGCTGCACTGGCTGGACCACCGAGGAGTACTCGTTGATGAGGGTGGCCTGGAAGAGAGAAGAGCACCCACTGCTCAGTACACGGCCTTGGGGCTTGCTGTCTGGCACCAGAGGACAAACGCCTGGAAAGCAGCAGAGCCTGGGGGACCTGGGGCAGGTGAACAGGGAACCGTCATGTGAAACGGCCAATACAGTCTGGGCAATCAGTGTGTGTGTTGGGATCTGGCCAGAGATGTGGGGACGAGGCTGTTCGTTGCAGCATGGCTCACAATTCCCTGACAACAGGAACGAGCGATGACAGCTGTGTCCTGGCCGCCGGGTGGCTGCTCAGAGAACGCTGCCCACCAACATTCTGGGACACGCTCATGGGCTCTGCCTCCCACTTGCCATGTGGTTCTCGGCAAGAGGGGCTGCCACAGCCTAAGCCACGTCTGGGCTTCCTCACGCTTCCATCACGCAGGAACATGCCTGACCACCAGAGCAAATGGGCCACATGCAGGGACTCCGAAAGGCCGCCTGGTTCTAGTGTGCCAGGAAAGTCAGGGAGACACACCCAAGGCCTGGGAATGTCACCTGGGACTCTCCAGTCAACACCCACTGGATACTCCTAGCACAAGCAGGGTACATGGGCTCTCTGGCTTCCGGGACCTGCTAGGGTGGCAGCTGCTGTCCCCACACTCCCAAGCCCTCCTGAGGCATCCGCCCCAGCTATAGGGTGAGGCATGGGTGGGCAGAGACACTCACCTGGTACTGACCAAGCCCCAGGGCCGGGCTCTGTAGCTGCTGAATGATGGAGTCATCGAAGTAGCCGTTTTTCTCCCAGAGCTGCAGGAGCTGGGGGTGGGAGAAGAGAGAGGCTGGGTCAGCAGGGAGCGGGAAGGCCTGCATATCCCAGTCTCGCCCAACCCCCGGCCCAGGGCCCACGCACCCGGGCGATCTTCTGCTGCTTATCTTCCTCCACGGCCAGGAAGCTGGTGCAGTAGATGGGCACCACGACTTTCTGCAGGGCGGCCAGCAGCTCCCGGGCCTGCTTGCGCTGGCTGTGAGGGAGAGACTTTCCGCGCGTCAGGGCCCTGGGGCGGGACCCGGCCACGCGCCCGTTACCATCACGGCTCCAGCCTCAGCGCCCTCTGCCTTCTCGGGAATCGGGTCCCCAACCCGGTCGGGGCAATGGCTGGGCTCCCACGAAACCTGTGCTGGTGCCTGGGCTCAAGGAAGGGAACAGACAGAAAAACAGCAAGCAGGGGAGGGAGAGAATGTGGCCTGGGGCCGTTCTGAGCAAGGCCTTTCAGTCCAGTCCCCTTGAGAGGAAATAACCTTCCCTCCTTCCTTCTTGGGTGGCGCTGTGGATGAGGGGACATGGGGTCCGCAGGAACCCCTGCCTGTGTGCAGTGGGCGGGATGGGACTGCTGCGGAGTGGGGGTCTTGCCCTTGCTACTCGCTATGCACAAGGAAACCTCGGCCCAGGCCAGGCCTCTCGGGAGGAGGAGGGAGGGTACTCAGTCCTTCGGGCACCTAGAACGCTTTAGAAGAGCGACCAGAGGCCCAGTCGGGGGAGGCGCTGGGGCCATGTCCTCTCAGGGCAGCGCTGCACTGGACACTCTGCGTAGCTGGCCTGGGAGGCCCCTGCAGCTGCGCAGGGAGATGGTTGCCCCCACAGGGGGACGCGGGACAGGAGGGGAGCAGCTCAAAGCCCCTCAACCCCCAGCTTGCCGCAGGGAGCTCAGGGGAGCAAGGGCCTGGGCCGGGCAGCCGGGAGGATGGATGAGCAGCACATGGCTTCGGACAGAGTGGAGCTAGAGAGGCGCATAGCTGGAGAATGTAGGAAACGGTGCATCCATGCAAGGTGCCCCTGATTCAAAGGCAGGGAGAAGTGGAGGCATGAGCAGGAGCAGAAGGGCAGAGGTGGTGCGCAGCCGCAGCTCACTTCCCAGCAGGAGAGAAACAGGGACTGAGGTGGGGAGGGAAGAGGGACTCAGGCAGTGCTGCATGTGGTAGATGGGGTGAGATGGGTGCTGGCAGCTTGGACCAGTGCAGAGGCGCATGAGGTGCCTGGCCAAGACTGCTGCCTGCTAGGCTCAGTAGCAGTGCTTGTTTCCTCCTGTGTGCGCAGGCCTTTGGCCTGGGGTTCTATTGGTTTTTTTTTTTTTTTTTTTTTTTTGCTAATTTTTGTGAGAAGGGCCCCAGTGACCCTGTAGAAGGAAATATTCAACCAACCTTGGGGAGGGTGGAGACAGCAACCGTGGGAAGGGGTGAGGGCTGGGTGGGGACAGAGTGTCGGCAGAGGTGTCTCTGTTGAAGTCTGAGAATCGGATCAGGGCTGGAGAAGGGGACCCCAAAGGAGGGTCCCGATGGCTGAGCAAAGTCAGGTGCACGTGTGTGCACGCGTGCAAATCAGTGACGAGGGCCGGAGACAGACACAGAGGTCAAGGAGGCCATGGCCGAGAAGGCAACAAGGAGACGCCAAGAAGCTGCCCCAGGAGAGCAAGGAGTGCAGGGGACAGTGGCCCCAAGGCAGCAATGTGACAGGTGAGGCTGGGGTCTAGGGGAGAGGACGGGGCATGCAGTGAAGGTGCACAGGACGCCTAGACCCTGCAGTCCTGCAGACAGAAGCCTGGCGGCTCACAGAGACCCCCCGGCCCAGGCTCCCTGGACAAGTGCCCCTAGTCTTGGNTTGTGAGAAGGGCCCCAGTGACCCTGTAGAAGGAAATATTCAACCAACCTTGGGGAGGGTGGAGACAGCAACCGTGGGAAGGGGTGAGGGCTGGGTGGGGACAGAGTGTCGGCAGAGGTGTCTCTGTTGAAGTCTGAGAATCGGATCAGGGCTGGAGAAGGGGACCCCAAAGGAGGGTCCCGATGGCTGAGCAAAGTCAGGTGCACGTGTGTGCACGCGTGCAAATCAGTGACGAGGGCCGGAGACAGACACAGAGGTCAAGGAGGCCATGGCCGAGAAGGCAACAAGGAGACGCCAAGAAGCTGCCCCAGGAGAGCAAGGAGTGCAGGGGACAGTGGCCCCAAGGCAGCAATGTGACAGGTGAGGCTGGGGTCTAGGGGAGAGGACGGGGCATGCAGTGAAGGTGCACAGGACGCCTAGACCCTGCAGTCCTGCAGACAGAAGCCTGGCGGCTCACAGAGACCCCCCGGCCCAGGCTCCCTGGACAAGTGCCCCCTAGTCTTGGGACAGGCCAAGCCAAGCTACTGATTGGAGCAAGCGGCCACCCAGGAGGGGTTGAGGAGGAGCGCGAGGAAGCGGCGCTCTGGGCACGGGGTGGCGGCACTCACCAGTGGTGCAGCACGTCGTTGATCAGGTAGATGAGGTGCAGCCGCAGCTCAAAGTGCGCCCCGTCAGCCGTGATGCGGTTCCGGAGGTGGCCGGCCATCAGCTCACAGTGCGGCGGGGACTTGGCATTGCTGAACATCCAGTTCTTCCCGGCCTGCAACAATCGAGCCGATGACGAGTGAGCAGGGTGCTCAAGGCGGGAGGGAAAGGCACCCATTGTAACAGCCCTTAGCCCAAACTGGCTGCGGCGGGTCCTGCCTCAGGGTGGGACCAGGGGGAAGCTGGGCTCTGGGAAGCCCCAGCCCCTCACCGAGATGGCGTCCTTGGTGCACGTGTCGATGATGGGCTGCAGCAGGTTGTCAAACTCGTTCATGTCTAGCTGGGTCTCCTCCAGAAGCTTCTGCATCTGCTGTTCCACCGCGTGGGCCACGGCCGCTGTCACTTGCTCCTGGGTGGTGGGTCAGTGGGGCCAAGAGCACATGAGGAGGGACCCACAGCCCGAGCCCGCCGGCCTGGCCCAGCAGGGGCGGGGTGGGGACCTGGTGGGGATGCCCCGACTCTGGGCTGCTCTGGCCATCAGCTCCCTTGCTTGTCCCCAGCATGAGGAGACTCTGTCTCTCGTGCCTGCCGTGAATCTGTGACAGTCCCTCCCAGAGTGGGCAGGGCATTGACAGGACATACCAGGAAAGAACACCTGCCCTCCAGGTAGCCAAGGGAAACACTGCAGCCCAGAGGAACAAACAACCTCTGCAAACCAACTCAACAAAAAACAAAGGCGGGGCGCGGTGGCTCATGCCTGTAATCCCAGCACTTTGGGAGGCTGAGGCGGGAGGATCGCTTGAGTCCAGGAGCTCCAGACCACCTGGGCAACGTAGCGAGACCTCATCTCTACAACAAATAAAATACAAATTAGTTGAGCATGGTAGCGTGTGCCTGTGTTCCCAACTACTTGGGAGGCTGAGGCGGAAGGATCGCTGGAACCTAGAAGTTCAAAGTTACGGTGAGCTTTGACTGTACCACTGCACTCCAGCCTGAGTGACATGGCAAGACCTTGCTTGTCAACAACAACAACAACAAAAAAAAAAAAAAAAGAAAAGAAAAATGAGGGATGGTGTGAGCAGGCAATAGAGGGAGAGGACACACCCATGGCCTCTGGTCAAACAAGAAGGGGGCAATCTCATTCCTCAATAGGAAACGCAGGTTAAAATGCAACTGGTAAAAACAGAGCTGCCATGGGGACCAGCAGTCAGTCAGGGCTGGTCAAGGCCAGCCTCCCACTCCATGATGAACTCTGGCAGAAGCTGAGGGTGAGCATTCTGGAACTTTCTTTTTTTTGAGACAGAGTCTCGCTCTGTCGCCCAGGCTGGAGTGCAATGGCACAATCTTGGCTCACTGCAACCACTTCTGCCTCCTGTGTTCAAGCAATTCTCCTGCCTCAGTCTCCCGAGTAGCTGGGACTACAGACACCTGTCACTGCGCCCGGCTAATTTTTTTGTTTTTTAGTAGAGATGGGGTTTCACCATATTGGCCAGGCTGGTCTCAAACTCCTGACCTTGTGATCCGCCTGCCTTGGCCTCCCAGCGTGCTGGGATTACAGGCTGAGCCACCATGCCCAGCTGGAACTTTCTGAGAGCAATGTGACAGCGTGATTTTACGCCCTGAACCTAGTACGAAGAATGAGGCTGGTGTTTTGGAGGTTTGGTATTCTATTCCTCTCGTTTTTCTGGCAATGCACCTGTATTCTTTAATTTATTTTTCCAAGACTGAGTCTTGCTCTGTCACCCAGGCTGGAGTGCAGTGGTGTGATCTCAGCTCATGCAACCTTTTCCTCCCAGGTTCAAGCAATTCTCCTGCCTCAGCCTCCCAAGTAGCTAGGATTACAGGCATGCGCCACCACACCCAGCTAATTTTTGTGTTTTTCGTAGAGACAGCATTTCATCATGTTGGCCAGGCTAGCCTCGAACTCTTGACCTCGTGATCCGCCCATCTCAGCCTCCCAAAGTACTGGGATTACAGGTGTGAGCCACCACACCCAGCCAATGCACCTGTATTCTATCTGGCAAAAGTTATCAAACTGTTGGACCAGGAAGGACAAAAGGGTCCTTCTGGCCAGGTGGATCACCTGAGGTCAGGGGTTTGAGACCAGCCTGGCCAACCTGGTGAAACCTCGTCTCTACTAAAAATACAAAAATTAGGCGGGTGTGGTGGTGCATGCCTGTAATACCAGCTACTCCGGAGGCTGAGGCAGGAGAATCGTTTGAACTCAGGAGGCGGGGGCTGCAGTGAGCCAAGATCGCGCCCCTGCACTCCAGCCTGGGCAACAGAACAAGACTCCATCTCAAAAACAGTAACAATTTTAAAAAAGGGTCCTTCCCCAACCAACAGCTCCAGGTGACCTAGCTACTGTGTGGTGGGGCCAATGGTAGGCACCAGAGACTGTCTGGCCACCGCTGTTGGGGAGCTTCAAGGTGCACACGTGCCCCACAGTCCCACTCGGGGGGTCCACCCCAGGGTGATGGGTGCACGCATGTCCAGAGGCTTCACTGAGATGAGAAGCAGCCTCTGTGTCTGGCATCAGGGCTGGAGGAGACAGTGGCTGACACGCACCAAGCCCTGGGTGGCAGGGCGGGCCCTGTCCTCACTGACATCTGTTCTTCATTCTGGTGAACAGATGCAAAACCAGAGGCACAGGGGAGTTGCTGGTGCCTGGCTGAGGAGGGGGTGGGCTCGTACCTGTCTGAGCGCCAGCAAGTGCTGCTCCTGCTGCTGGAGGTTCCACTGGCTCTGCTGGATGAGCTCGTCCATGGACGGTGCGCCCTGGGCCGGCGGGATGGGCGCAGCGGGGGCCAGCGGGGGCTGTGGCAGGGGCGGCATGGCGGCGGCTGGTTCCAGCTCTGGGGTCTGCTGCTTGCAGATGACTGGAGGGAGAGGAGGAGGGGTGCCCCATGAGAATGCAGATGGCGGTCTAGGTGTCCCCTTGGCCACCTCTCAGTTACAGGAGCCTCCCCCCACCCAGGGACTCACCATCCACAAGGGCCTGTGCACAGTCTCGTGCCCACACAAACCCAGTTCCTCCTACTCTCGGGCCCTGCCCTCCCTCTCACAGGATCCCAGCCTCGGCCTTCCATCTTCGGGCTGTCCCCTCCTCGGAGAACCTAGGAAGTCCCCTGGCCACTCTCTTGCCAGCACCATCCAGTCCTCGCACAGTGTCCTTCCGGTGCAAGTTAAGTCTGAGCCTGCCCACCTCCTCACCCACCTAGGTCCCACTTGGCAGAATCCACGCCTTGGCACCTCTCATCCCCTGACCTCCTCAGGCACTCGCTGGCCTCTGCCACTGTCTCCTAAGCTACCATCCTAAGATGTTGTGGCCACCAGGCCTCTGCACATCTGGCCAGAAAGGCACGAAGCTGCACCTCCCGAAAGCACACTGCAGCCTCCCCCACGCCCGCCCTGTCTTTCTACTGACTCTCCTTGCTTTTCCAGCCCTTGGGGACAGAGACTCCTCTGCAATCAGGGGTGCATCCAGTTTGAGGCAGCAGTGAGACACCCATTCTGCTGGCAGAAGCTGGGGTCAGGGTGGGCGCAGGTCCCCACTCTGGTCAGATGGGGCAGGTGGTGAGGTCTCTGAGAAAGGGACCCTGCTCGTAAGGAGGCCCTGGACAAGATACCCGCCTCTCTCTCCGTCTTGGGGCCGCCTGGTCTGAATGTGACTATGTACCCCTGGAGCCCTCCAGACCCCCACTCCGAGGGGACCAGGACAAAACCAAAGATAAGGGAGGTGGGGTATCAGGTGGAAGGTGTTGCCCCTCACTGGGTGCTCAAGTCAAGTCTCGGGGCTGACTGTGCCTTCCAGTTTGTGCACCCAAGGGCACCCTATAGGATGACCCCCAACTTCTGCACCGAATCCCACCCCTCCCACCGTCCGAGGGACACTGCTTCATAATATTTCTTCTCTCTCTTGTTTCTCCAACTCCTTCCTCTTTACCCGCCCCCACCCCAGCAGCATCTAAACACATCGGGCTGGGTGTGGTGGCTCACACCTATAATCTCAGGACTTTGGGAGGGTGAGGCGGGTGGATCACCTGAGGTCAGGAGTTCGAGATCAGCCCAGTCAACACGGGGAAACCCTGTCTCTACTGAAAATGCAAAAAATTAGCCGGGTGTGGTGGCAGGCACCTGTAATCCCAGCTACTTGAGAGAGACTGAGGCAGGAGAATTGCTTGAGCCCGCAAGGTGGAGGGTGCAGTGAGCCGAGATGGCGCCACTGCGCCCCAGCGTGGGTGACAGAGGGAGACTCCGTCTCAAAAGAAAAAAAAAAAAAAAAAAAAAAAAAGTAAGTAAATAAACACATCAGAACATTCTGGGTTGGAAACCTCTCCCTTCACCCCATGATCCTCTCTAAACGATTTCTCAGCGAAGACTCACTCCAGATCTTCACCTCCCCTTTATCTCAGCCTGGCGCCTGCCTGCCACTCCCCGTCACCCCCCCACCTTCCCCCAGGCAGCTGAGGACACCCTTGCTCAACTCAGCCCCATGGGCCTGTCACAGATGCTTGCCTCCCTTGGCCTCCATGTGCTGCCCCCTCAGTCCCTTTCTCCCCCTTTACCAACCCCTCTCCTGTTGGACCCTCAGATGCTGGGGTGCACGGTCTGTGTTCTGAGCCCCGTCCTCTGCTCTGTGCAACCCCCAGGGGAACATGAGCTCTTCATTCCTGCCGCTGTGACTGTCAGCTGCACGTTGTGATTCCTAAATCCATCATCTCCATTCTGGATTCCCTGAGCTTTGGCCCTAACCACCGACTGCACGGTCCACTGTGTTTCCAAGGGACCTGTGTTTCCTCTCGCCCCCTACACCGATGTCCCCTCCTGTGCTCCCCGCACCATGGCTGGCACCACCGTCCGCCCAGAAACCCAGGTCAGAAGGTACATGTGCCTCCCACTGAGGAGCGACATGGTGTCAAGGCAGCCTCCTAGACATCACTCCAATCAGTCTATGTCCCTGCTGTCACCACCATGGATCTGCTGTCACCTGCGTCACCCCAGAACCGGTCTTCCTGCGTCAGGTGCCACCCCTCCACCTCTTTTCAACATGGCAGTCACGGTACTGCCACTTAAGGAGTGGTCCCTGGGCTACCCAGGGGTGACAGATGGTTATGGAACCAGAAAGTGAGCATTTCAAAACCTTCCTAGCCACGTGATAGTTCACGGTCCACACTGTTACTGTGCTTTGCAAAAGTTTTGGTCCACAACAGGTTAGAAACTTAAAAAAACAAAAACCAAAATGGTCCTTCACCACAGAGTTCGTGAAGCTCCATTCTAGAACAGCTGACCCAGGCTTTAAGAAGCGGGGTGCAGAACTGACTGTACTGTGGCTAACCCGGCGCTAGAACACGGACCGAAACCTTCCACGAGTCTCTCCCATGCTTCCAGGATACACTCCTCACCCCTCCTCAAGCCAGGGCCCCGACTCCTCCCCAAGCCAGGCCCCCAATTCTGCACCCCCACCTCTGGTCACTCCAAGAACCCCTCCTACTCTGGGCTTCAGCCACCCTAAGCTCTGGGTCCCCTATTCCCTCCAAGGGCTCCGTCTTCTGCCCGGAACACTTTTCTCCCCTAGTTTTCACCTGGCCAACCCCAAGACACCCTTTAGATCTAACCAAGATATCATCACCCGCAGAAAGCACTTCTTGGCCGGGCGCAATGGCTCACACCTGTAATCCCAGCACTTTGGAGGCCAAGGTGGGTGGATCATAAAGTCGAGAGATTGAGACCATCCTGGCCAACATGGTGAAACCGCGTCTCTACTAAAAATACAAAAATCAGCTGGGTGTGGTGGCGGGCACCTGTAGTCCCAGCTACCTGGGAGGCTGAGGCAGGAGAATCACCAGAACCCGGTAGGCGGAGGTTGCAGTGAGCGGAGATCGTGCCACTGCACTCCAGCTTGGCGACACAGCAAGATTCCATCTCCAAAAAAAAAAAAAAAAAAAAAAAAAAAAAAAAAAGAGGCAGGGGGGGGGGGTTTCCCCTATAATCCCAGCACTTTGGGAGGTCCAGGCGGGCAAATCACGAGGTCAGGAGATCGAGACCATCCTGGATAACACAGTGAAGCCTCGTCTCTACTAAAACTACAAAAATTAGCCGGGCATGGTGGCATGCAACTGTAGTCCCAGCTACTCAGGAAGCTGAGGCAGAATGGCTTGAACCTGGGAGGCGGAGGTTGCAGTGAGCTGAGATCGTGCCACTGCACTCCAGCCTGGGAGACAGAGCGAGACTCCATCCCAAAAAAAAAAAAAAAAAAAA
>NW_016811267.1:1405536-1427326 GCF_001698545.2 Rhinopithecus bieti
CCTGCCCCCCACCCTCCCTCCCTCAGGCTCAACACGTTGACTTAATTTAGACCCCACCATCTCTCACCTGAACAACTGCCCTGTTCGCTCCCCTGCAGGCCTCACTGCTCAACAGGCTGGTCCTTCTAGCTTGTCCTACACCACCGGCCACACAACCCAAGCCACTCTGTCCCTTGTTTAAAACTCCTGTGGCTTCCCGCTGCCTTGAGAAATGGTTTTAAACTTGGTGTGCTGGGGCTAAGGGAGGACCGCTCTAGAAACGCAAAAGCACATACAATATTTTCCTTACGATTTCAGACAGCTGATTGCTCCCTGCCCACCCCGCCCCCTCATCTCGAACCCAAATAGGCATCAGAAAAATCCCTGGATTGAGTGAGAAAACACAAACTTTTCCCTGGCATTTAACACTCCAGATCAAACTCTTCCCTCATACAAGCACATTCTTTTCTTAAACACAGGCTACGTCGCCCAGGCTGGAGTGCAGTGGCTATTTACAGGCATGATGCCACTACTGATCAGCACGGGAGTTTCGACCTGCTCCACTTCTGACCTGGGCCACCCCTTAGACAGTCTAGTGGTCCTCAGCTCCCAAAAGGTCACCATATTGATGCTGAACTTAGTGCACTCAATCGACACAGTGCACTACAGCCCTGAACTTCTGGGCTCAAGCAACTCTCCAGCCTGTCTCCTGAGTAGCTGGGGGCACAGCTGTGTGCCACTGTGCCTGTCAATACGCACACAAACTCTCCCCCTCTCTCTCAGTCTCTTATTCAAGAAACTGCACTTTTGCAACATCCTACTCTCTCAGCCTTTCAAGTTTTTTTTTTCTTTTTTTCGAGACAGAGCCTCGCTCAGTCTCGCAGGCTGGAGTGCAGTGGCACGATCTTGGCTCACTGCAACCTCCACCTCCCAGGTTCAAGCGATTCTCCTGCCTCAGTCTCCTGAGTAGCTGTGACTACAGGTGCCCACCATGCCCGGCTAATATTTTTTGTATTTTTAGTGGAGATAGGGTTTTACCATATTGGCCAGGTTGGTCTTGAACTCCTGACCTCAAGTAATCCGCCCGACTCAGCCTCCCAAAAGTGCTGGGATTACAGGCACAAGAAAGACACTGTGCCTGGCCTCCTTTCAAGCATTTTTTCTTTCTTTCTTTTTTTTTTTTTTTTTTTAGATAGAGTCTCACTCTGTCACCCAGGCTGGAGTGCAATGGCGTGGTCTCGGCTCAATGCAACCTTCACCTCCCAGGTTCAAGCAATTCTCCTGCCTCAGCCTCTCCAGTAGCTGGGACTACAGGCATGTGCCACCACACCCAGCTAATTTTTGTAATTTTAGTAGAGACAGGGTTTCACTATGTTAGCCAGGCTGGTCTCAGACTTCTAACCCCAAGTGATCTGCCCACCTCAGCCTCCCAAAGTGCTGGGATTACAGGCATGAGCCACTACGCCTGGCCACTTTTCAAGCTTTTTCTTTTTCTTTGAGATGGAGTCTCACTCTGTCACCCAGACTGCAGTGCAATAGTGTGGTCTTGGCTCACTGCAACCTCCATCTCCAGGGTTCAAGCGATTCTCCCGCCTCAGCCTCCCGAGCAGCTGGGACAACAGACGCGGGCCACCACACTCGGCTAATTTTTGTATTTTTAGTAGAGACAGGGTTTCAGTGTGTTGGCCAGGCTAGTCTCAGACTCCTAACCTCAAGTGATCTGCCTGCCTTGGCCTCCCAAAGTGCTGGGATTACCGTATGAGCCACTACAACCAGCCTCCTTTCAAGCTGTTTAATCGAACACCAACTGTGTGTTGCAGATTAAGGTACAATGACCCAAATAAGGTCTGTCTGGCCTCACTGAGCATGCAGTTCAGGGGACAACCACCTCTCAATGTCCACCTATCCGGCGAACTCCTAGTTATTCATTCAAGCAATCTAGAGACTGGGGGTTGGGTACTGAACATGACAGATGTGATACCTGCCCTGAGCAGCCGCACCACCTGGGACTATCCATTATTCAAAGGCCACCTCTGCTTCCTAACCTTAACCTTCTTGAGAGCAGGACTGGAATCCTGTTGCCCAACTGAACGAACACTGATAAACATTTGCCAAGAACTAAAACTCAGAGGAATAATTCTTTTTGATTTGTGCTGCAGGCACCTGAAACGCACAAAAGCCTTGCTGGACCCACAGGGAGACCGCAAAGGGGGCTGGGCAGTGCCTGTCCCATGGGCTCCCATCCGGCCTCTATCATTTCCTCCCTAGAAAACACTAAAACAATCACGCTACTCCTGCTCATCTCCGTCATCAGTCTCAAAAACAACAGCAAAATCCCTGATCCAGAGCCCAGGAGGAGTATCGAAAACCTCGTTGTTTTCCATTACAGTGGCACCCAGCAGCCGCTCTGTGCAAGCCCGTGGGAACAGCAGAACAGGGATCGTGTGGACCGAGCTGCTCCACTTCAGACAGTAAACGACCCAAAAGAAAGAGGTTTGTGGCAGAGTCCGAGAAAGGAAGCGCTCGATGGGGCGGCCTGAGTGCCGGAGGGAACTCACGCTGCTGCTGCTCCAGCGCCAGCTTGCACTTGTAGTAACTGTAGAATTCGCCTCCGAACAGAAACGAGAATTTGGGGTTGTCTTTCTGCTTCTCCATAGTCATCTTCTCAAACTCGGGCCCGTTGCGAGCCACGAACTGGGCGAGCTTGTCGATGACATTTCGAAGCTCCTGGTCTGGAGGACGGAGAAAAGGCCACGCGGGGCGTCAGCGACGACCGCCCAAAGCTGGGGAACTCGGCGCCCCAGCCCCCGTCCGCCGTGCCGGGGACCCCAAGGGGGTGGGCCCCAAAGAGGCCGTCCTTGTACGGGTCCCGATAGGGGCCACACGCTCGTGGGGAATGCGGGGACCCACGGGAGAGGCCGCAGGCGAAGCCGCGAGGCCGAGCCCCGCCCCCTCCCAGACCCAGGGACTCCGGGAGGCGGGGCCGGCCAACAGGAGGTTCCAGGGAGAGAGAAACGGTCTCTCGGTCGGTTTGGGTCTCACCATCTGGGGGCAGCGGCATCTCCATGGCTCCGGCCGCGGGGAACGTCCTCCGGCGCCACACGATCGACCACCAGCGTCGTCTGCAGAAGCCGGCCGGAAGTGGCGCGAGGGAGCCGTTTACGGCGGGCTTCTAGGGCCGCTTCCGCCCGCCACTTACGGCCGTCGCTGGGAAACTCCGGAAGTGAGAGCGGGAGGCAGGCGGGAAGAAGCCGCGCGAGGCCTGGCGCGCGGGAGGGGCTGGCGAGGCGCACGCGCAGAAGTTTCTTGACACTTGGGCAGACTGGGTCTCCGTCGCGCGGCGCCGCGGAAAGGCTGGAACGGCACGGTTGGCTGTTAGCCGAGACCGGGGGGTGGGGGGCGTGCCCCCTGGTCGGCGTCGCAGCCCGACGGGCTGGCCGGCTGCTACCTCCGGGGGACCAGGGGCTTGGGAAGTTCGTGCCTGGGCCAGGGTCGCTGTTTCCTTTCGCGGGCACAGTGAGGAGCCTACGAGGTGAGGTGCGTCCGGGTGGATCCCGGGCTGCGGCGACTGTTACATTCTCCCCGGCCGGACCGGAGGTGGAGCAGAACTGGGGGCGACGAGCTTGACAGGGATTGGAGCTGGACGTATTTAGGTTCAAAACATTCTCCTGCTCGCTTTCTTCCTCTCCACTCTTTGGTCAGGAAGACTTTGGGGCGGGGTACCCCCCAACCCACACCCTCAAATTGCTGGCCTAGAGGGCACAGCGCCTTTTTTTTTTTTTTTTTTTTGAGACGGAGTCTCGCTCTGTCGCCCAGGCTGGAATGCAGTAGCACGATCTCGGCTCACTGCAAGCTCCGCCTCCCGGGTTTACGCCATTCTCCTGCCTCAGCCTCCCAAGTAGCTGGGACTACAGGCGCCCACCACTGCGCCCGCCTAATTTTTTGAAGTTTTAGTAGAGACAGGGTTTCACCGTGTTAGCCAGGATGGTCTCGATCTTCTGACCTCGTGATCCGCCCGCCTCGGCCTCCCAAAGTGCTGGGATTACAGGCATGAGCCACCGCGCCTGGCCCACAGCGCCTTTCTAAAAGATGCAGTTGGGCTGCTTCTAAAATAATGAAGCCAAACCTCGCTAATTGTGGGGAAAAGATAGCCAGAAGCAGCAAACTTCTGCTGTGGACGTCCGATATAAACTGATCCTCTTGAGATGGATAATGCTTAGTTGGCTATACCTCCCGTCCCCCCCCTTTTTTTCTTCCTTTTTCCTTTTTTTTTTTCTTTTCTTTTTTCTTGAGACAAGGTCTCGCTCTGTGGCCCACGCGGGAATGCAGTGTCATGATCATAGCTCACTAGCCCTGAACTCCTGTGCTCAAGTAATTCTCCCGCCTTGGCCTCCCAAAGTGCTAGGATTATGGGCATGAGCTACTTTACCCAGCCTGTTTTTTTCTGTGCAAATAAATGCACATGTATTTTAGATTCCTTTCATTTTTATTGCTACAGCATTTTTCCACCAGACGCTTATGGATCGACAACTACATCAAGTGTTGCTGTAGACCAGGAATCAACATTTTGTATAAAAAGGACAGAAAGCAAATATTTTAGACTCTGCAGGTCAGGAGGCAAGATCAAGGATTTTTTTTCCTTTTTTTCTAAATGTCCTCTGGTGCATATTTTCTCATGAAGATTGAGGATCTTATTTAAGTGTTTGTTTGTTTGTTTGTTTTGAGACACAATCTTGCTCTCTTGCCCAAGCTGGAGTGCAGTGGTGTGATCTCGGCTCACTGCAATCTCTGCCTCCTGTGCTCAAGCAATTCTCCTGCCTCAGCCTCCAGGGGAGCTGGGACTACAGGTGCGCACCACCACGCCGGGCTAATTTTTGCATTTTTAATAGAGTCGGGGTTTCACCAGGTTGGCCATACTGGTCTTTAACTCCTGACCTCAAATGATCTTCCTGCCTTGGCCTCCCAAAGTGCTGGGATTACAGGTGTGAGCCACCCTACCCAGCCTTACTTAGGTATTTCTATAATCAGAAAGAAAAGTTCGTAAAATTTTTGTTGGTGAAAATCAAAATATGATAACTGAGTAGTTTCTTAAACACAAGTTGCTACAGTTGGAATGTTTGTTCCTAATCCCCAGTGAAACAGTGTTAAGAGGTGGGGCCTTTAAGAGGTGATTGGGTTATGAGGTCCTGCCATTCATGTGTTAATGGCTAATAGCTTATGGGAGTGGGACTGGCTGCTTTATAAAAAGAGGAAGAAAGGCCAGGCTCAGTGGCTTATGCCTGTAGTTCCAGCACTTTGGGAGGCCAAGGCGTGCAGATCACCTGAGTATCAGGAGTTCGAGACCAGCCTGGCCAACCTGGGGAAATCCCGTCTCTACTAAAGATACAAAAATTAGCCGGGCGTGGTGGTGGGTGCCTGTAATCCCAGCTACTTGGGAGGCTGAGGCACGAGAATCACTTGGACCTGGGAGGCAACGGTTGAGGTGGAGGTTGCAGTGAGCCGAAATCATGGCACTGCACTAAAAAAAAAAAAAAAAAAAAAAAAAAAAAAAAAGGAAGAGAGACCTGAGCTTGCACACACAGCCTGCTTGCCATGTGATACCCTGTGCTACCTCAAGACTCTGCAGAGTCCCCGCCAGCAAGAAGGCCCTCAACTTTGGATATCTCAGCCTCCAGAACTGTAAGAAATAAATTTCTGTTCTTTAAAAATTGCCCAGTCTCAGGTATTCTTTTATAGCAGTGCAAAATGGACTAAGACCCAAGTCTATTCGTAAGAGTGGAATTCTTTTGGGATATAACATTTCACTTAATTGGGGCTCCCAGGTTGTAGTTCCTGTCGTCAATTGATTGCACATGTTCACCTTTGAAAACCCTTCCTGGCTCACAAAAACAGGCGGCCAGCGCTGGATGTGGCTTATAGATGGAGTCATGCACAACTCGGATCTCAGCTCTGCTCTCAGGGAACTCAGTCTATGGCGGGGAAGAATCCCAAAGTCAGTAAACAAATATATCATCTCAAAGGTGTTATTAAGGAGAAGAGGATGCTGAGACTATGATACAAGGGAGGGTGGGGCCCAGGCTGATAGGGTTGTCAGGAAAGGCTCTCGAGGTGAGGTCTGCACTAAGATCTGAACAAGGGGTCAGCTCTGAATACCCTAAATACACAGAACAGTGTGGGATCATACTATTTTTTTAAGTTTTTTATTTTTACTTTTTTGAGATGGAGTTTTGCTCGTTGTCCAGGCTGGAGTGCAACAGCACGGTCTTGGCTCACCGCAACCTCCGCCTCCCAAGCGATTCTCCTGCCTCAGCCTCTCCAGTAGCTGGGATTACAGGCATGCACCACCACACCCAGCTAATTTTTTATTTTCAGTAGAGACGGGGTTTCTCCCTGTTGGTCAGGCTGGCCTCAAACTCCCAACCTCAGGTGATCTGCCCGCCTCAGCCTCCCAAAATGCTGGGATTACAGGCGTGAGCCACTGCATCCGGCCCTAAATTTTTTTATTTTTTTTGAGACGGAGTCTTGTCTGTTGCCCAGCCTAGAGCGCAGTGGTGCGATCTCGGCTCACTGCACCCTCCGCCTCCAGGTTCAAGTGATTCTTCCACCTCAGCCTCCTGAGTAGATGGGATTACAGGCGCCAGCCATCACACCCGGCTAATCTTTGTATTTTAATAAAAACGGGCTTTCACCATGTTGGCCAGGCTGGTCTCGAACTCCTGACCTCAACTGATTTGCCTGCCCTGGATTCCTAAAGTGCTGGGATTACAGGCGTGAGCCACTGTGCCCGGCCCATACTGTTCATAGAAGTCAGTAATCCGCAGTGTGGACACTTTGATGCCAAGTAAGATCTACATTAAGAAGTTGTTTTTGCTTTTTTTTTTTTTGAGACAGAGTCTTGCTGTCACCCAGGCTGGAGTGCAGTGGTGTGTCCTCTGCTCACTGAAACCTCTGCTTCCCGGGTTCAAGCAATTCTTCTACCTCAGCCTCCCGAGTAGCTGGGACTACAGGTGCACACCACCACACCCAGCTAGGGTTTCACCATGTTGGCCAGGCTGGTCTCAGACTCCTGACCTCGGGTGATCCACCTGCCTCGGCCTCTTAAAGTGCTGGGATTACAGGTGTGAGCCACTGCTGCGCCTGGGCGGTAGTGTGATTTTTGAGGCTGCATAGGTTGCCATGGTGTGGACTCACCACAGCTTATTGAAGTGAGACTCTGTTGTCTGCTGGCTTGGTTCCATTTTTAGGCCACTGTATCTTAGTGTATATCTTAGCGTATATAGGGTTGGGCACGGAGGTTCATGCCTGTAATCCCAGCATTTTTGGAGGCCAAGGCAGGCAGATCACTTGAGGCCAGGAGTTCGAGACAGCCTGGCTAACATGGAGAAACCCCGTCTCTACTAAAAAATAAATAGCTGGGCATGGTGGTGTGTACCTGTAATCCCAGCTACTCGGGAGGCTGAGGCAGGAGAATCGCTTGAGTCTGGAGGTGGAGGCTGTAGTGAGATGAGACTGCACCACTGCACTCTAGCCTGGGCGACAGTGTGACTCTGTCTCAAAAAAAAAGTGTCTTAGTAGATATGAATCTTGCATTGAGTCAAAGGGTGTGCAAATTCAATACTGATATTGCTCAGCTACCTTCTAGAAAGATAGTACACCCATGGTCACTACTTTCAGACATCTGTTTCAGATTGTTTACAATGCTGCTGGGCGTGGTGGCTCATGCCTGTAATCCCAGCACTTTGGGAGGCTGAGGCAGGTGGATCACTTAAGTCAGGATTTCAAGACCAGCCTGGCCAACATGGTGAAACCCCGTCTCTACTAAAAATACAAAAATTAGCTGGGCGTGGTGGAAGGTGCCTTTAATTCCAGCTAATCAGAGGCTGAGGCAGGATAATCACTTGAACCTGGGAGGGGGAGGTTGCAGCAAACCGAGATCGCGTCACTGCCCTCTAGCCTGGGCGGCAGAGCGAGACTGTGTGTCAAAAAAACAAAAACAAAAAAGCTATATATCTGAGACTGAAAATGTAAGCATCACAGGCGCCTGGCCTACCAAGCTCATTTCAAAGGGTGAAACCAGAACCCACTGGTCAAAAGAAAGCAGTAGAAAGAGCTGGTAGACCAGCTACTGCAGATACTCTCCAGCAAGTAAAGGGGACACCCTGAGTGAGATGAGCCTTGTGAACAGACTCACCTAAGCAGCAAGGTGGAGGGCCAGGTGCACTGAGGGGGTTCTGTGGCCCAGATGTCTGCTGGTTGTGATTTCTTGACTCTGGACCCCTTCATCGGAATGGTCTCACTGTGGTCAGGGTCAGATGGTAACTAAAGTTTTGTGGGGTTTTATTGAGACAGGGTCTCGCTCTGTCGCTCAGGCTGGAGTGTAGTGGTGTGATCTCGGCTCACTGCAACCTCTGCCTCCCAGGTTCAAGCGATTCTCCTGCCTCAGCCTCCAAAGTAGCTAGTATTATAGGAGCATGCCACTACGCCTGGCTAGTTTTTGTATTTTTAGTCGAGACAGGCTTTCACTATGTTGGCCAGGCTGGTTTCACACTCCTGACCTCAGGTGACCCGGCCACCTTGGCCTCCCAAAATGCTGGGATTACAGGTGTGAGCCCTGCCACCTCCCCAGTCCTCCATCCCCCTGTCTTAGCATTTCTAAGTAGCTCCCATGTGCTCCTTAGTTACATACCTGTCATGTAGGCTGAGTGCTTTGAGGGTAGGAGGCTTACATATCTGTTTCCTGCAGCTTGACACAGTAGGTGCTTAGTAAATCACTAAACAAAAAGATTATGAATGAAAAGGACAAGGGCAATAGTTTCAGCAGAAACTCAAACCCTTTCTGTTTGAAAGAAATCCTTTGCTGGGGATGGTTTGAGTAATGGGGAAAAATGGGTCCTGGAGCCAGATTTAAGCAGCTGTGTATTCCCAGATGAGTGACTTGACCCCGTTGGGCCTCATTTTCACCTGAAAAACAAGGTTAATAAAGCTCACAAAGGTATCGTGGTGTGAAAAGCTCACCACTGAGCTGGGCGTGTCGCAGGTACAGTCTTGGCTGTCCATACACAAAAATGGCTTCAGGCCGGGCGCGGTGGCTCACACCTGTAATCCCAGTACTTTGGGAGGCCAAGGCAGGTGGATCACTTCAGCCCAGGAGTTCCAGACCAGCCTGGGCACCATAGAGCCCCATCTCTGAAAATATTTTAAAAATTAGCTGGCTGTGGTAGTGTGCACCTGTCTCAGCTACTTGGGAGGCTGAGGCAGGGGAGTGACTTGAGTTTAGGGGTTTGATGCTGCAGTAAGCTATGGCTGTGCCACTGCAGTCCAGCTTGGGCCATAAAGTGAGACCCTGTCTCTTAAACCAAAAACAACAGGCCAGATCGCTTGAGCCCAAACGTTTGAGACTAGCCTGGGCAACAAGGTGAAACTCCATCTTTACAAAAGATACAAAAATCAGCCTGGTTTGGTGGCGCGTGCCTGTATTGCAGCTACTTGGGAGGCTGAGGTGGAAAGAACCGTTGAGTCTGGGAGGTTGCGGCTGCTGACAGCCGGGATTGTGCCACTGCACTCCAGCCTGGGCGACAGAATGAGATCCTGTCTCAAAAAACATGAAACAAACATACCAAAAAAAAAAAAAAGTTTCGTAAGCACAGCTGCCACAACGCTCCTGGACTTCCCATGTTATTCTGTTCAATAAAGTCACGTCATTAATTTAGCTGTGCTCCTATTTTCATTGTATCATCTAATCGATTCACAAACCGCATGTCCTTATTTTTGGCTCAGAAGAAACAACAAAGGTTGCAGTAAGTCTAGACGTGACAGCCAAGTTGGCTTGCTCCTCCTCCTCCTCCTCCATTTTGTTGCTGGGCACACTGAAGACAGGGTCACTCAAAAAGAGACCCTTGCTGACAAATCGGGACCAATTTTGATTCCCTGGAAACCATTTATTTTTGGTAAATGCCAGTGATGAATATACACGTCATTCCCGAAGAAAAGTCTATAGCATTTAAGTCTTGAAAACAGGTGACAATTGAAAAAAAAATTATAATATTTTCAGGTCTTTTAATAACTTAATGTTCTGTGTCCTTAGGCTGTGAGACCTTAAGGTATTGGGGTCTGGTAATGTCCCACCTATAGCAAAGGGTCTGTTGGGTAACGTAGGACAAATACACAGCCAAATTCAGAAACTGCAAGTGCTTCCTCACTTGAACGGATCTGGCTTGACCCCTTTGTGATTGGGGCTTGACTGTTCCTAGAATGAATGACTTAAAATAAGGTGGTTAAAAATTCTCCTGTGAGTCTTGCCATAGTGAACAAACATGATTCAGAAATGCTTCCTTCTATAAAATGAAGGAGCTGGGTTGGAGTCAGTGTTACCAGCCAGACCATGCCTTGGATGGGTAAAAGAAATTCCCTACCGCAGAGCCCAGCAGCGAGGAGGCTGACAGGAAGGCAGGCCTGCAGATGAAAGCATGGGAGTGGGGCATGTGGTGCTGGCACTGGCTGGGAAACCAGCCTTCCAGAGGTCAATGTCAGTCTGGCTGGGCACGGTGGCTCATGCCTGTCATCCTAGCACTTTGGGAGGCCAAGGCGGGCAGATCATTTGAGGCCAGGAGTTTGAGACCAGCCTGTTTCCAACACAGTGAAACGCTGTCTCTCCTAAAAATGCAAAAAATTAGCCAGGTGTGGTGGTGCATGCCTGTAATCCCAGCTACACGGGAGGCTGAAGCACAGGAATCACTTCAACCCGGGGGATGGAGGTTGTAGTGAGTTGAGATTGCGCCACTGCACTCCAGCCTGGGCCACAGAGCAAGAATCCATCTCGGCGGGGAGGTGGGGGGTGCGGCAGGGAAAGTGGACCTCCAAGTCTCAGAAATATTTGTCTTTTGATCTGCTGATTTGGTGTAATGTGATTGCCTCATTCATTCCAGTGTACATACTTGCTGTAAATTTATATACAGAATTAAATAGCCCATTTATTAATTTATAAACCATAATAAAACCAAACAGTCATTTCCCCTCACCAGCAGATCTTGCATTGGAAAAGGAAAATAATATACAAATTTTAGCAACATCAGAGATTTCATGAAGCCTGAATGGAGGTCGAATTAATTTTGGAGTTCAATGACATGTTCAAAGATTCAGGTACTATAATCACGTAGACAACTCCCGTAATATCTCTCTGCAGTGCAAAATGATCCCTGTTTCTTGTCATTCGCCAGTGAGAAAAATCCAACTGCAGACTTGACTGCCTTCGGTGAAGGCACGCGGCAAGTTCTTCTGACAAATAACAGCCTTCACGTCTTACACGGCAATTGTCTCAGCTTTGGGATCAAAGTATTTACAAAGCAAGCGAACAAGAGACCAAGGAAGAGGGACACTTCTGAGGCCACTCACCACCAAGCAGGGTGGTCCAGGAGTGTCTCATGTGTCAGCTGACACAACGTCTTAAATACAGAATTCCAAATGGAAGAAAAATAACAAAAAGAACAGGAGTCAGGCGTAAGCGATGCCACTTCCTCTCTGAACGGGGAAACATTTCACTCGCTGGGAGATAAAAGGCGAACCTCTCATTTGCTGCTCTCTCCCCTCAAGTGCCAGCAAGAAGCTGGGTGTGAAGAAGAAAGAAGGCAGCCATCACCTAAGACCCCACACAGGCCAAGCCGTGGTCCCCTCCATTGAGGGCACGGTCCTTGCATGAAGCCGTAAAAGACAGACCACAGCCCGGACCTGAGCACTCAGGGTTACCTACTGGGGTCTTGTCATCTTCCTTATGTTGATTTCTGCCAAGACCCAAACTGATTTTTTTTTCTTTTTTTTTGAGACAGAGTCTCACTCTGTCACCAAGGCTGGAGTGCTGTGGTGTGATCTCAGCTCACTGAAACCTCCACCTCCTGGGCTCAAGTGATTCTCCTGCCTCAGCCTCCCAAGTAGCTGGCATTACAGGTGGGTGCCATAATGCCTGGCTAATTTTTGTATTTTTAGTAGAGACGGGGTTTCACCACGTTGGCCAGGCTGGTCTCAAACTCTAGTGACCTCAGACTCTAGTGACCTCAGCCTCCCAAAGTGCTGAGATTACAGGCGGGAGCCACCGCGTCTGGCCCCAAACTGACTCTTGACCAAAGAATCTGATTTGGCAAACCAAATCTTAGCGCAGTGTTAGCTCCTCGTCCCCTTACCCAGAACACGATTCAGATCCTAATATAAACACAAAAACAGGTCAGGGAACCAAAACACTGTGGTCTTGTCTATTAATAGTGAGGTCGGCGGAGTGGTCTCAAACTCCGCCGACCTCAGCCTCCCAAAGTGCTGAGATTACAGGCGGGAGCCACCGCGTCTGGCCCCAAACTGACTCTTGACCAAAGAATCTGATTTGGCAAACCAAATCTTAGCGCAGTGTTAGCTCCTCGTCCCCTTACCCAGAACACGATTCAGATCCTAATATAAACACAAAAACAGGTCAGGGAACCAAAACACTGTGGTCTTGTCTATTAATAGTGAGATAATGTTCATGATTCATTCTGTTTTCAGCAATTTTGAAGCTTCTCCTGAAGCTTTGAAACACATTATTTCCTACTAAATACCAAAGTGTGTCACGTAGGCATCGCCAGTGGGAACTTGTTTTTTTTTTTTTTTTTGAGACGGAGTCTCGCTGTTACCCAGGCTGGAGTGCGGTCTCGGCTCACCACAACCTCCGCCTTCCGGGTTCAAGCGATTCGCCTGCCTCAGCAGCCTGAGTAGCTGGGACTACAGGCACACAACACCACACCCGGCTAATTTTGTATTTTAGTAGAGACGGGGTTTCACTATGTTGGCCAGGCTGGTCTCGAACTCCTGACCTCGTGATCTGCCCATCTTGGCCTCCCAAAGTGCTGGGATTATAGATGTGAGCCACCGCGCCTGGCCAGGGAACTTTGTTTTTAAACTTTTAGAAACAAAACGGTTTTCGATCCATAAGCCAGTCCTAATGCATCCCATAAGGGGAGCAAGGCAAAAACACACACACACAACTACAAAATATTCCCTAGAAAAATGCAAGAGCCTCAGAAAATCAAGATCTCTCTACCAAACAACCTACCAAGTCATCACAGAAGAGGTGAAGACTCTCTCAAAAGACAAGTGCCACAGAAACAGAGCTTGAAATACTAAACATGATTTCTCGAAGATCCTTCTCACCACCCCAAGAGAAGCACCCTGCTCTGTCGAGGGAAGAAGAGGCAGAGGAGAGAGAGCAGTTTCCCTTCCATCTGGATCTGGGTGGATGCCAACCCTGACGTGCAGGGCAGAGCACCAGGCTGCAGGAACTAGATGCTAACTGCAATTGCTTTTTGCTTTGGAACATTTGCCAGGAACTTGCAAACTGCTAAAGGGATGACCAGGAAACTGGATCCATCTCTGTGGCTGGGGATGTTCTGAATGATTCTCGCAGGCTCCCCGTCTGCTTGGTGACCCTGTTGGTCCTATGTGTATCTGCGCCAGGGAATTAAAGTAGCCAGTCTGACGTTCTCAAGCACCGCCCTGGACACCCCCACTGCCAGCTCATGGTCTACAGCCACAGTGACCCCAGCTTTTCACACAGGGTCCTGAATGTTAATCTGGAGTGCAGACACAAGTGCTCTGAACTACACTGCTTGGGGCGTAATTCCACATGGAAAGGTCCAACATGGCCAAGATCTCCAAAAGGACACGGCCCTCAGATGACAGACTCCAGAAAGAAAGAGTATGAGACACCAGTCTCTGTTTAGGTTTGCCCAGAGCTCACGGCCGTCTGCACTGCAGGCAACGGATCCTCCTGCGGCTCATGGGGGGCCAGGAACCCCAGGTCTTCTGATGGAGACTTATGCACTGTCCCCTCGGCTGGGTTGTACATTCACTGATTGTCAGAAGTTTCTGATACTGCTGTGGGAGCCAGGGAAGGAGTCACAGAACAGTCTGATCCTGTCCTCTGGACTCTACACATCATAGCGGTTCAAACTGTATGAGTTTGGGTAGCTCTGCCGGCTGTACTGGAAGTGGTCTGTTAAGATGTTGTTGCGGCCATACTGATAGTCCCCGTGCTGGGGGAAGAGGAGGCCGTTGTGGGGCTTCTCCAGTGGGCTCCGGTGACGCTCCTTGCTGCTCAGGTCTGCTGTGGTGACGGGGAGGAGGTGCTTCCTGGCTTGCTGGTTTGCATCGTACTTGGTCTGTGCCAGAAAGAGAGCAATGAAACAGGACATAAGGAAGAGCTCATAATTCACAGTCAATCAAATAACTGGCCGTGGTGGCTCACACCTGTAATCTCAGCACTTTGGGAGGCCGAGGCAGGAAGATCACCTGAGCTCAGGAGTTTGAGACCAGCCTGAGCAACATGGCAAAACCCCGTCTCTACTAAAAACACAAAAAATTAACCAGGTGTAGTGGCGCATGCTGTAGTCCCAGCTATTCAGGAGTTCTGAGGCATGAGAATTGCTTGAACCCAGGTGGAGGAGGTTGCAGTGAGCTGGGATCATACCACTGCACTCCAGCCTGGGAGACAGAACGACGCCGTCTTAAAAAAAAAAAAAAGTCAGTTAACCTCTGGGGCCGGCATAAGTCACAGGGCTTGAGCAAGGAAAGCAGACATGAATGGACCAGACCACAATGCATGGACAGACTCAGGAGGTAAGTCCTTGGCCAGGCGTGGTGGCTCATGCCTGTAATCCCAGTGCTTTGGGAGGCCCAGGCGGGAGGATCACTTGAGACCAGGAGTTGGAGACCAGACTGGGCAAAATAGAGAGACCCCATATCTACATGTGTTAAGAAACAAATGAAGAGGCCAGGCGTGGTGGCTCACGCCTGTAATCCCAACACTTTGGGAGGCCAAGGCGGGTGGATCACTTGAGGTCAGGAGTTGGAGACTGGCCTGGCCAATATGGCGAAACCCCATCTCTACTGAAAACACAGAAATTAGCCGGGTGTGGTGGCAGGTGCCTGTAGTCCCACCTACTCAGGAGGCTGAGGCAGGAGAATTGCTTGAACCCGGGAGGTGGAGGTTGCAGTAAGCTGGGATGGAGTGCCACTGCAATCCAGTCTGGGTAACAGAGCGAGACTCTGTCTCAAAAAAAAAAAAAAAAAAACAGGAAGGCAAGCCCTCTCTGTTGTCTGTTTGCCATCCCATGTACTTAACACTGCACTAAACAGAGCCTTTGAGAGGAGGGAGGGAAATCCCCAGCTGAGACACAGCCAGAGTGATTTAAGGACCTGAGGTTGCCTATGCAGGAAAAAGGAAGCCAGGGTGGGACGGGGCTACACCAAGATCATAAACCAGTCAGTGGCAAAGCTTCGACCTACAGCCCCAGCCTCCAGTGCCCGGGAGGCCCTTCCATTTCTGACTTCCTGGGTGCTGAGGGGCCGGCTTCCTTCCCTGCCCAGCCTTCCCCAACTCTCACCTTGTTATACAGGAAGACCCCCAGGATGGCAGTCATCATGCCCAGGACGTTGGTGCTGGTGACTGGGTTGCGAAGCATGATCAGGGACACCGTGATGACCATGATTCTCTTGGTGGCATTGGCTACCGAGTAGCTCAGGGGGCTGACGAGGTTGAGGATGCTGAAGGCGATGACATTCTGGGCAAAGTTACAGAAGCCGCTGACAGCCAGGAGCAGGAGTGTCCAGGGCCACTGGTAGACGTAGGTCTGTAGAGACCGCAAGGCAAAGACAGCACTTCAGTGGGCAGCGGTGACCTTGCCTCCCTGTATCTACCTGGCAGGGTTAGGGGAAGGGATGCGGAGGGGCTCGTCTGGAGCCTCATGGTCCACAGGCAGCCGGCCCAGGCATGTCACCAAGAGACACTAGGTGCTTTAGGTCCATGACCTCAGCACCTCATGACACCACACAGCACGGGAAATCACCCGCCATCTCCTGCCAAGGAAACAGGTGAAGCCAGGTCCCCAAAGGGTACCAAGCAAGACGTAAGCCAAAGCCTTCCCTGGCAGTGAACAGCCAGGAACTCTGGGTTTAGCAAAGCAGGGGTCTGCTTGTTGGCCACAATGCATTCTACAGGGTAGGAGGTCCTGGGAAGGTGGCCCTGAGCCTGCAAAGTACCCGGTAATATGAAAGCCACGGGTCTGCACCCATTGCTGTGAGGATGAAACAGAATCATAGCTTTGGAGGTGCTTTACAAGAATCTCAAGCTAAACAAACACAAGAGGTGATGTTATCATCAACACTTGAGGCCAGGTGCAGTGGCTCACGTCTGTAATCCCAGCACTTTGGGAGGCTGAGGTGAGTGGATCACCTGAGGTTAGAAGTTCGAGACCAGCCTGACCAACATGGTAAAATCGTGTCTCTATTAAAAACACAAAATTAGTCGGGTGTGGTGGTGCATGCCTGTTAATCCCAGCTACTCGGGAGGCTGCGGCAGGAGAATCCCTTAAACCTGGGAAGCAGAAGGTCCAGTGAGCTGAGATTGCACCATTGCACTCCAGCTTGGACAACATGAGTGAAACTCCGTCTCAAAAAACAAACAAACAAAAAACAGTTTAGGTTGGGCGTGATGGCTCATGCCTGTAATCCTAGCACTCTGGGAGGCTAAGGAAGAAAAATCATTTGAGGGCAGCCTGGGCAACATAGTGAGACCCTGTCTCTACAAAAAAATAAAAAGTTAGCCAGGCATGGTGGTGCACACCTGTAGTCCCAGCTACTTGGGACGCTGAGGTGGGAGGGTCGTTTGAGCCCAGGAGTTCAAGATTGCAGTGAAATACGGTGGTGCCACAGCACTCCAGCCTAGGCAACAGTGTAAGACGCCGTCTCAAAAATCCCACAAACTTTACCATCTGACCCTGAACAAAATGAGGCCATTCTGAATAAGGCATCCAGAAATCAAGAAGTCACAACTAGCAGACATCAGGGTCATGGAACCCCCCCAGAGAATCTAGGCTGGTCCCAGGACAGGCAGACAGGTGAGAATCAGGTAGGCACCACCCTGTAGGCCAATTTCCAGGCCACGCTGACCGTGGCCACAGTAGGACAGAGCTGGCTCAGCCCAGGGCGACTGACTGGCGGCCCTGCTGGAGCTGCAGGATGTCTGCCTGACTCCATCTCCACTGCACTCCAAGAGAGAAGGATCACACGGTCCTCTCAAACGCAAGGAAGACACGTTTAGGCGACCAGCTCCATGTCAACCAAGTCAAGACTGGAACTCCCAAATGCAAGTCCATTTACCTGTGCCATACACCCTGCAGCTTCTGCAGGCAACCTCACTGGAGGAACAGCCCCTGTAATATATACGAGCCCACCAGGATGCCTCCATGTTGGGCCAGCCTGTTCTCCCAGGGTCGCTCCCTAAGGTGATTGGGTTAGGACTTCCAAGCTATTTTCTTCCTGCTTGCATAGGTATCTATCTTCCGGGAAAGGAACCCAACCAATCTGGCTTAAAACAAAAAAAGATGCATAATAAAATGGACTGATTTGTCCACACAGTGCACAATTCCAGGCATTTTAACAAATGCATCAATTCATGGAACCACCATGACCATCGGGGATTAGGACACTCCTGGGGGGTTTCTCTTTTGTCCTAACCCCCTCCTCCTAAACCTGGCAACCATCCATGTTTTCTGTCATGATCCGTGTGTCCTTGGGACATTGTCACAGAACTAGAATCACATGGCTCGGAACCTTCGGAGACAGGCTGCTTTCACTCAGTGTAGCGTATCTGCCATTCATCCAGGTTGTGAGGGACAAGAGTTGGCACCTTTTCAGTGCTGAGTAATGTTCCACTGTATGTAACATTCCATGTACTAAAGTTTCTTCTCTCTTTTTGTTTTTGAGATGGAGATTTGCTCTTGTCACCCTGGCTGGAGTGCAATGGTGCAATCTCAGCTCACTGCAACCTCTGCCTCCCGGGTTCAAGTGATTCTCCTGTCTCCGCCTCCTGAGCAGCTGGGATAATCACTGCTTTAAAGTCTTTGTCTGATAATCCCAACATCTGTGTCATTGCACTGTTGGCCCGTGTTGTCTTTTCCCAACCACCTGGAATTTCCTGGTTCTTCATAAAGTATGTAATTTTGGCTGGAATCCCAGGCATTTAGCATATTATAAAAGTCTGGGTCGGCCGGGCGCGGTGGCTCAAGCCTGTAATCCCAGCACTTTGGGAGGCCGAGACGGGCAGATCACGAGGTCAGGAGATCAAGACCATCCTGGCTAACCTGGTGAAACCCGTCTCTACTAAAAAATACAAAAGAAAACTAGCCAGGCAAGGTGGCGAGCACCTGTAGTCCCAGCTACTCGGGAGGCTGAGGCAGGAGAATGGCGTAAACCCAGGAGGCGGAGCTTGCAGTGAGCTGAGATCCGGCCACTGCACTCCAGCCTGGGCGACAGAGCGAGACTCCGTCTCAAAAAAAAAAAAAAAAAAGTCTGGATCTTATTTACATTGTATGAAGAATGCTGATTTTTTTTTAGCAGGCAATTGATGATGCTGGGTTCAGACTGCAGGCTTGACCAGCCTTCTGTGGGGTCATGGTTCCAATGTCAGTTATGTTTTCAAAGCCTTTCCAGTGGTATTTGGCTCTGTCCTGAGTCTGTGCTGCCTGTGGTCAGTCTGAAAGCTGAGAGGTGGTCTCTCCCACAGTTCTGTTCTCAGTCTTTGGTATGCAGTTTAGGATCTGATCCTCACAACGTGTGACGCTCAGGGGCGAGCCTGGGATTCTGTCAGCGACTTTATGAGGTCGCTGTCCTCAGCTCCTCCCTCCACACGATCTCCTGAGTACTTTCCAGTTTCCTAGTCCCTCCCTTTCATGGCCCTCCAGTCAGAAAGCTGGGGTTTAATCACCGCACTCGGCTGTTTACTTCCTGTGATTACAGCACCATTTGAGGGTCAAGCAGTGACAGTACGGAGCGAGAACAAGCTGCAGAAAGGCTCTTCCCATCCTCGGAGGACCATGTTTCCTAAAACTGCAGAGGAAGGGTCCTTTCTCTCAGGGTTTTAGGTGGCTGTGGAACCTGCTGCTGCTGACATAGGATTGTTGAGGGCCTGGGACGCAAGAGATGAAGGCAAAAAAGAAAATAGAAAAAAACCTAACAGACAGCTGGACGTGCCAGCTGGCGCCTGTAATCCCAGCACTTTGGGAGGCTGAGGTGGGGAGATGATCTGAGGTCAGGAGTTCGAGACCAGGCTGGCCAACATGGTGAAACCTCGTCTCTACTAAAAATACAAAAATTAGCTGGGAGTGGTGGTGCGTGCCTACAATTCCAGCTACTCAGGAAGCTGAGGTGGGAGAATCGCTTGAACCTGGGAGGTAGAGGTTACAGTAAGCTAAGATTGCACCACTGCACTCCAGTCTGGGTGACAGAGTGAGACTCCATCTCAGAACAAAACAAAACAAAACTGAAAAAAACAACAAAAATGAGAAAAAGTCTAACAGGCATCCAGGTGTAGTGGCTCACGTCTGTAATCCTATCTCTTTGGGAGTTGAGGCGGGCAGATCACCTGAGGTTGGGAGTTCAAGACCAGCCTGGCCAACATGGTGAAACCCATCTCTACTACAAAAAAAAAAAAAAAAAAAAAAAGAAAAGAAAAAATACATAAAAATTAGCTGGGCGTGATGGCACGTGCCTGTAATCCCAGCTATATGGGAGGCTGGAGCAGGACAAGCTCTTGAACCCTGGAGGCAGAGGCTGCAGTGAGCTGAGATCGCACCACTGCACTCCAGCCTGGGTAACTCCATCTCAAAAAAAAAAAAAAAGGAAAAAGCCTAATAGGCGATTTCCTCCATTCTCTCTGAGGGTTAGGAGGGTTAGGAGTCTCCTTTCCCACTCTCCAAACTCCAAGCAGAGAACATCTCTGTTCTCATTCAGGGCCTGCATCTACCTTCTGAGCTGCCTCATGTCCAGGCTGAAGACGCAGGAGGAACAAGAATGACGAACTCACCGCTGGCTCCAAGGCACTTTGAATTCTGGTCCTTCCCCGCGGCCATCTGCAGGCTACCATTTACTTCTTGGTTCTCAAGTAGCTGTTTCGTGCATTCTGTCCAAGTTTTGAAACCAGGCCGCCCGCTCCAGAGTCTAGGAATCCCCGCCTGTCTTTTGCCAAGCCGTTTGGCAACTGGGCCAGGCATCTCTGGGAACTGCCCACTCCAGCCTTTGATTCTTGGTAGACTGGAGAGCAGCAGATACCGGCTGACATTCTCCCATCTCATCCTCCTCCCACCTGTTCTGGAGCACGGGACTGCGACGACGCTAACTAACTTGCCGTCTGTGTAGTCTACGTGGAACGTGCAAGACAAAGAGGGAACCCAGACATGTGGGAACCCCATCTTCAGACTGCAACATTAGTGAATATGGTGTGTGCCTAGGGCTGCTATTAAAATACACAAAGTCATGCTCATGTTACAAAACATATGGGCCAGGTGTGGTGGCTCATAGCTGTAATCCCAGCACTTTGAGAGGCCAAGGCGGGAGGAAGGCTTGAGGCCAGGAGTTCAAGACCAACCTGGGCAACAGTGGGAGATCCTGTCTCTACAAAAACAAAACAAAACAAAACAAAACAAAACAAAACAAAACAAAACAAAACACCACCAAACATAACATACATAGCCTCAACTAAAAAAAAGGAGGTTACTTAACGTATTACAACAACAAAAAAAGATAATCACTAGAACAACAATAACAACACAAAATGTCCTAAGTGCAAGAAAAGCAAAGACAAAAGACCACAGCAAAAGCCTATATGTTCCTGTCCATGTGTGGACACATACATACCCTAATGAGCTGTAACACAGAACAGCAGAGGAACCGGCGGGAAACCCACTGACAATATTACACAGCCCTACAAGAAATGAGAAAGGCCTTCTGTGTCGTTATGAAGAGCTCTCCAGGATGATGAAATGAAGGGAACAAGGTGCAGAAGAGTTCAGCTCCCCTTCAGTATCCATGGAGGACTGGTTCTAGGTACCCCTGTGGATCCCAACATCTATAGATGTTCAAGTCCCTTTTATGAATAGTTTAGTATTTGCATGTAATCCATGCACATCCTCCCATTTACTTGAAATCATCGCTAGATTATTTATAATACCTAATGCAAATGCTATACAAATAATTGTTATACTGTATTATTTAAAAATACGTATTATTTTTTATTATAGTATTTTAATTGTTTTTCTACCATATATTCTCAATTCGCAGTTGGTTGAATCCACTAGTGTAGAACCCAGAGATATGGACAGATGACTGTCTATTAATATTTATTTTTGAGACAGGGCCTGGCTCTGTCATGCTGGCTGGGGTGCAGTGGCTCAATCATGGCTCACTGCAGCTTTGACCTTCCTGGGCTCAAGTGATCTTCCCATCTCAGGCTCCCAAGTAGCTGGGACTACAGGCATGTGCCACCATGCTGGGTTAATTTTTAGTTTTGTTTTACAGAGATGGGGTTTTGCCATGTTGCCCAGGCTGGTCTCAAACTCCTGAGGCTAAAGCAATCTGCCTGCCTCTGCCTTCCAAAATACTGGGATTACAGGTGTGAGGCACTGTGCCTGCCTTGTATATTTAAAAGCTACTTTTGGGCTGGGCATGGTCGCTCACGCCTGTAATTCCAGTACTTTGGGAGGCTGAAGCGGGTGGATCACCTAACGTCAGGAGTTCGAGACCAGCCTGGCCAAAATGGTGAAACCCCGTTTCTACTAAAAATAAAAAAAAAATTAGCTGGGCGCGGTGGTGGGTGTCTGTAGTCCCAGCTACTCGGGAGGCTGAGGCAGGAGAATTGTTTGAATCCGGGAGGCGGAGGCTGCAGCGAGCCAAGATCACACCATTGCGAGCGAAACTCTGGCTCAAAAAATAAAAAATAAAATAAAATAAAGAAAGAAAG
>NW_016811267.1:1430423-1526795 GCF_001698545.2 Rhinopithecus bieti
AACTGTAAGTGGCAAAAAGGGCTCCAGTGACTCAGGCCCCAAACACAGTGGCTGGATATTAACCCCGACATCTGAGCTTGAACACCAAACCTGCAAGTGTATTTGTGAGGACATACATAGCACAGGCCTGAAACAAGCACCATGTTCCATGCATAAACGACTGAGAAAAGAAAACAAAAATAAAACAGTAACAGTCAGTGCTGGTGAGGACGAAGTGAAGTAGGCACTCTGAAATTCCACTGGTTTGAGGCAAAATTGGTATAACCTTTCTAGAAGACGACCAGACAAACTATATTAAGAGTGATAAACGTTTCATACCCTCTAACCTGAGAACTGTAAGCCTATCATAATGAAATAACTGAGACAGGAAAACATCACACACATGATTGTATCTACATTACAATGAAAAGTTGGAAATAACCGTTATTTCCAATAGGGAAACTGCATTAACCATGGTACCTGAAAAGTGTGTGATTATCACAGTAGTTAAGAGCAATAATGTTTTGTTTTGTTGTTTTTTTTTTGAGACAGGGTCTCACTCTATTTCTATTGCCCTGGCTGGTCTCAAACTCCTGGTCTCAAGTGATCCTCCCGCCTTGGCCTCCCAAAGTGCTGGGATTATAGATGTGAGCCACTGCACCAGGCTTCAACAAGTTTTAAAATTTTGTTTTAAATTGAACTTTTTAGCTAGGCCTGGTGGCTAATGCCTGTAATCCCAGTGCTTTGCGAGGCTGAGGTGTGAGGATCACTTGAGCCTCGAAGACTGAGGCTGCAGTATGCTATGATCATGCCACTGCACTCCAGACTGGGCAACAGTAAGCCCTGGTCTCAGTAAAAGAGCTTTTCTCTATTTTTTTCTTATTGAGCACATTAACTTTATAATAGAATTTTTTTTTTTTGAGACGGAGACTCACTTTTGCCCAGGTTGGAGTGCAGTGGTGCAATCTCAGCTCACTGCAACCCCCGCTTCCTGGGTTCAAGCAATTCTTGTGCCTCAGTGTCTGGAGTAGCTGGGATTACAGGTGCGTGCCACAATGCCTGGCTACTTTTTGTGTTTTTAGTAGAGATGGGGTTTTGCCATGTTGGTCAGGCTGGTGTTGAACTCCTGGCCTCAAGTGAACCGCCCGCCTTGGCCTCCCAAACTGCTGGGATTATAGGTGTGAGCCACTGCGCCCGGCCAAAAAAACAAAACTATTTAAAAAGCAAAATGACAAACGGAAAATCAGCAGAATGGCAATCAAGATTTTTCTGCTCCAATAGCAAAGAAATTTCAACTCAGCCTGTTTTCCAATGCCACCAGCCTGCCGCCTGCACACCCCGAAACCCCATGCACGTCCGCTGATGGTACCCAAATACCTTTTTGGAGAAAATGTTCTGAAGCGAGAAGCACAGCGTGGCGGCGAGGGCGCTGACGAGCCCCCACATGTCGAAAGACAACTCGGTGACGGTGGCCAGCAGGACGCCGCTGATTATGGGGATGAGTGACAGGTACACCTGCAGGAAGAGGTCATCAAGAAGGGCCCACAGGCCAGACTAGAGCTGGGCCGCCCACCAGAGGCCCAGAGAAAGGCCTCTCTCCTGCCTCAGCAAAGGGATACTACCTAACACTTTGAAAATGGTGTTTGCTGTGCCAGTGATGCTCCGGCGGGTGGCTCGGGGGAGGTGGTTATCAGAGCGCCAGAGGGAGGGCTTATTTGTGGGTAGCCCCATCCCCATACTGTCACCCCCATTAACAGCCTCTGCTTAGGGCCACAGCCCAGGGCTGGTCCTAACTCCACAGATCTATTCAGCTGCCACTGACACACCAGGGTTTGAAGCCCTGATCCTCTGTAAGGCTCCCCTGTTCCCTCTTTTTAAAAAATAGTTTTTTTGAGACCGACTCTCACTCTGTCACCCAGGCTGGAGTGCAGTGGCGCGATCTTGGCTCACTGCAACCTCTGCTTCCTGGATTCAAGCAATTCTCCTGCCTCAGACTCCCCAGTAGCTGGGATTACAGGCATGTGCCACCATGCCCAGCCAATTTTTTTTTGTACTTTTAGTAGAGGAAGGATTTCGCCATGTTGGCCAGGCTAGTCTTGAAGTCCTGACCCACATGATCCATCCACCTCGGCCTCCCAAAGTACTGGGATTACAGGTGTGAGCCACCGCGCCCAGCCCCCATTCCCTCTTACTTCAGGCTCTTCCAGTATGGTTACTCCTGGCTGGGACACTCCACCGATGCCTTCTCCTCCCGGTGACCTCCTGCCTTTACAAGGAGAGCTTTCTCCAACCCACCTCCACCTTGGGAGGCTTCTGTGCTGTGTTCCCAGGGCCACTGCCTGGGCTTCCCCAGCAGAAAGCTCTCCACCCACTCTTTTTCTTTTTTTTTGAGACGGAGTCTCGCTCTGTTGTCAGGCTGGAGTGCAGTGGTACGATCTCTGGCTCACTGTAACCTCTGCCTCCTAGGTTCAAGTGATTCTCCTGCGTCAGTTTTCCGAGTAGCTGGGACTACAGGTGCCTACCACCATGCCCGGCTAATTTTTGTATTTTTAGTAGAGATGGGTTTTACCATGTTGGCCAGGATGGTCTTGATCTCTTGACCTCGTGATCTGCCCACTTCGGCCTCCAAAAGTGCTGGGATTACAGGCGTGGGCCACCGCGCCCGGCCTCTCCACCCACTCGGTCTGTTACATCATCCAGTCCCATTAGTGTACAACCTTAGGGCAGGTCCTTGTTCGCTGCTTTATCCTGGTACCTAGCACACAGTAGGCACTCAATAGCCGCTAGCTGAATGAATGAGTAGCAAACAGAGTGACAGAAAGTCTTCAACAAGGTCTGGCATGCGGGGCTAAACGACTCCCAACTTCCAGGATCCACTGGGATCCATTCCCGCATGTCCAGCTCTTCTGACTCTTGGCTCAACCCTGTCCTACCAAGAACACTCTTCGCTTTGGGAGGCCGAGGAGGGCAGATCACTTGAAGTCAGGAGTTTGAGACCAGCCTGGCCAACATAGTGAAACCCTGTCTCTGTTGAAAATACAAAAATTAGCCAGGAGTAATGGTAAGCACCTGCAATCCTGGCTACTCAGGAGGCTGAGGCAAGAGTCGCTTGAACCCAGGAGGCGGAGTTTGCAGTGAGCTGAGATCCCACCACTGCCCTCCAACCTGAGCAACAGAGCGAGACTCTGTCTCAGAAAAACAAACAAACAAACAAACACTCTTAAGGAGAGGTAGGAGAGGTGGAGATTTTAGGAGGGAGTGGTCATGCCACAGGGAGGGCAGAGTGAGGGTTGTGGACCTGAATTCTAGCTTCCCCAGTACCGGGCTGTGGCCCTCAGGCACGTGATTCTCCCCTCTCAGTCCATCTCAGGAAAACCTGAGATCAGGAATGATGACTACCAGCCTTATCTGCCTTGCAGGGCAGGTTCCTAGAAGTTATGATGTCATTATAATTAGTCTGGCTGTCTAACCGGGCCAATTCCCAGTCTTTCCTTACTGTGTGAAGTTTCCGGCTCCTTGCCCAAGCTGGGTACAATGTCCCGTACAACGGGGAAACCTGATAAACACGATGATATCCAGTGATGCAGCTACACACCTCTGGGAAAACTTTGACTTCCCAGGAGCCAAGTCACAGTCTGACATCACCCTGGGGGAGCGGGGCTGCAGAGCACACACAGGTCTTGCTGGGACAAAGACAGGCGGGAAATAAAAAAAAAAAAAATCAGCCATAGGTGGCCCAATTTCTATAAGCCGATCCAGGGCACTGCCTCTCTGAGTTACATAAAACACAAGATGCCAGAAACCAACCACTTGGAAAAGAGGCACGGTGTCCAGCATGAAATGGATTCCAGCTGGGACGACAGGCACCCAACTTCCACTTAGGGATACCGGACAAAGCTGTCTCTGGCCAAAGCCATGGCTATTCTTGCCCCAAGCCAGGAAATACCCTGGTTTGGCATCTTGAACAGAATTTGGACTGTGCCCAAAGCATCCTCCTTATGCAGCCCTGAGTCCTGTGTGCTGCTTTCGCTTCCGTTCCCAGACCATCACAACTTCTGGCCGTTTTAATTTCTAAGACTTTGCTGGATTTTGCCAAGATCAAAATCCTTTGATCGTGTCTGGCTTCGGATCCCAGAGGTCCCCTGACAGCTCTCTCTTGTAAAGAAGTGAAAACCTAGCCAAGTGCAGTGGCTCACACCTGAGGCAGACTGATCACTTGAGGTCAGGAGTTTGAGACCAGCCTGGCAACATGGTGAAACCCTGTCTCTATTAAAAAACATAAAAAAAAAACAAAAAAAAAAAAAAAAAAAAAAGAGAAAATAAAAAAATTAGCCAGGTGTGGTGGTGCCATGTGCGTAGTCACCCAAGCTACACCATCTTCAGTGCTGAGGCACGATATTACTGCTTGAACCTGGGAACGGAGGTTGCAGTGAGCTGAGATGTGTCCTACACTCCAGGATGGCAATAGAGTAAAACTCCCCGCTCAAAAAAGAAAAAAAAAGTGTAAACATATCGACCAGCATTCTGATCCGTCCCCTAGTTCCACTGGAAAGGCCCACACATGGGTGTACAGCCAAGATGTTGACCAACCCATTACCTACCAGCAAAACCCAGGTAGGGTATGGGAGGAAAACTGTATCTGAAAGGGACAACAGTGTTCCTAAGACCACACAGCAGAGATCACAGAGGGACACATACTCACACACCATTGCTCACAGCGTGATTCTAGAACTGAGTAGTTAAAAAGCCACTGAGCTCTAACACTGACTTCCCTATCGACAGGAAGCCACGCACCTGCAGACCAGATCCCTGACCACGTCAACCAGTTGGCACAGGGAGGGAAACCCCTGGAGTCCCACCTGCCCAGAGTCCTGCCGGGGTTACCTTGGTGCTCGCTTCCTCCTTCATAATGGATCCGGGGACAGGAGGACCACCCAGATGGGCATGTGCCTTGACTGCAAAGAGAGGGAAGGGCACTCAGGGCTGCCGAGTTTTCCAGGGCCCAACCTGTTCCACGCTCCACGGCTGGATGGGAGCTTGGCAGCCCCTCAGATCTCTTCACCCCTTCCTGCGGTAGGGCTTCCTCCCACCATGGGCAGTTGTGGTCTGTCTTGCTTATCTCCCATTCTCTTCTCAGCCCCTTTTCTCCCTAAGAAACCCTGGTGGCGTGATCCCTCCCCTACCAAACCCTTGGTAGCCCCTCTGCTGCCAAGACCAAGCTGCGCCCCCCGGCCGCCCGCCCCCTAAGGCCGGGCGCGGAACCCTACCGGTGTGTGCATAAGACACAGGGCACCTTCAAGATGCGACGTGCGCTGACACGGACGCGAAGTATCTTGGGCCGAAGGCGAGGCGCAGCAGCGTAGCGCGGGTAGAAGCGCGGCGCAGTCAGCGGGCCGGACGACGGATGCGGACTGGGTTCCGGGGCCCCGAGACGGGCGGGCGCGGGGGCACGGCCCAGGCGCGCAGCAGCCGGCGGGAGCCCAGCGCACAGAGCCTAGGAGTGGCCCACAGCGACACGGTCACCGGGGTAACGGGAAGGCGCGCTCAGGTCACCCCTGTTTGAGCCCACGTTGCCGCCCGCGCTCAGGCGCGTACCACAGGCAGGACACAGCGCGGCCCACCCCGCGCGCCCTCGCGCGCCCGCTACTGGCTGGCTTGCTGCGCCCCGGCCCCCCGCCGCCAGGGCCCGCGCCCACCGCAGGCCGCCGCCATCCTGCCCCAGCGGCCGCCCTTCCCGCCCGTCCGACTGCCCGACGCCGGGCGGGGCGGGGCTGGGCGGGGCGGGCGCTCCGGCCTAAGCCGTTTCCCATTGGTCGCTGCCTCTGCGCGTCATCCCCCCGCGCCGGCCGACGCGCCAGCCACCACGTCTCGAGTGCAGGCCCAGTCCGCTGTAGATGCGCTTCCGGCGAGGGCGGAGCCGAGGCCGGAAGCGGAAGAAGGGGACGGAGACCTGGATCCAAGCTGTGCCACCTTAGATGTGGGCGGTCCCTGTGACCGGGAGCCAGAACTCGAGTGGAACAGGCGAGCAGGAGCGCGGAGGGCTTTGCAGCGTCGGCGTCTGTGCGTGGGCCAAATATCAGGGCCTCTACCAGGGGTACATGGGCACCCCCTAACTAGATTCCTGATGGCTGGCGGCGGCTGACACCGAAGGTAAAAGACCTTTTGGGGAAAGAAACCAGTTGTGAAAAGCTCTTGGGCTAAACTTGCTCTGCAAACTGGGGCGCACGCGCGTGGCCAAACTCTGGCAGTGGGACTGTCCCGGAGCACTCGATCCCTGGAATCATGTTCTGGAAACCACCGCGACGTGCGCAGTTCTCGGGCCTGGCCGTCGTGTCATCCCACTGAATCCTAGGAACGCCGTGCGGTAGGTATCACCATTCCCATTTCACAGACCGAAGTCCAGAATGGGGAAGCGACTTGTCTTAGGCTTCCTGGCCACTCTGGGGACCGTGGCCATGGCAGCGTCCTTAGACACCTGTCTCCAAGGCTCGGCAGAAGGGGGAGGTGCCGGGCCCTGACGGCTGATGTCCAAGCACCAGCCGGGATGAACCAGCCCCAGGCCCCAGTGAAGGAAAACAAGACGAGGTTTTCAGTAAGATGATCTTATACTATTTCAAGGACTGTAATATTTTCCTCAAATCGTGTACCTCCAATTTTTTCGAGGAAAGGGTGTTGAAATTCCGTTACAGTGTTTCTACTTGTTAAATTAGAAGCAGCAACCGGCTGGGTGCGGTGACTCAAGCTTGTAATCCCAGCACTTAGGGAGGCCAAGGCGGGCGGATTGCTTGAGCTCCGGAATTGGAAATCAGCCTGGGCAATATGGCAAAACCTCGTCTTTGCAAAAAATACAAAAATTAGCCAGGTGTGGTGGCGCACGCCTGTGGTCCCCACTAGTAGGGAGGCTGAGGTGGGAGGATCGGCTTGAGCCCAGGTCAAGGCTGCAGTGAGCTATGATGGCGCAACTGCACTCCAGCCTGGGTGACAGACCGAGACCCAGTCCCAAAGAAAAGTAGAAAGCAGCAACCCAACTTGGCCCCCCAAATGTTGGAAGGTATCTTTGCTTATCTTTGCATTCTCAAAGGCAGGTAACATTAGTGCCCTATACATGGACACAGGCATGGTAGTCCCTGCAGGCAGGGGTAGGGGGGAAGCTGCAGCCTGTCCCAAAGTTCTAGAGATGCTGGTAGGAGGCCAAGCTCTGCACCCTAATATCCTCCAGCTGTGCCCTGTGTGTATCAGAGTAAAGTCACATCCTTGAGACACCACATATCAGCAGAGCTGTTAAACACAGGCACAGTGAACTTGGGAAAATGTAACTATAGGCACCCTCCAGCACAGCTGAGTGTCAGATACTTCCACTGACATGCTGTGTTTTAGTTCTCACAACTCTGGGGTAGGTATTTTCACCCCCCAAATGGGGACATGTGCACAGGAGTGAAGAGATGAGCTCAGAGCCACACAGCTGGTGGGTGGCAGGCCTGGGTTCAACCTCATCCTGCCCTCAAAGCCACTTCGCCCACGGCCTTTTGTTGGGGAGGGGAGTGTATTCTGCACCAAGCTTTTGCCAGGAATCCCTGCTGGCTCTGAAACTGGCTCTGGACTGACTGTAGTCTTACAGGCTGGAAGGAACCCTTGGTTTGCTCTGTGAGATTGCATGTCTTAAGGTGTAGCTGTTTCTTCATTTGTGAAATTAAGCAGATATGGGTAAGATGACCTATTCCAAAGTAAAAAACTAGAAAACCAAAGTCTTAGCCTACAGTTTCAGGGAAGAGGGGGAACTAAAAGATGATCAGTTTATAGTCAAGGGAGAACTATTTTTTTGGAGTCAGCAACAACCAGCTAGTAAGGCAGCCGGGGGCCAGGGCCACAGGGTGGGCTGCCACACACACACACAGCTCTGAGCCTCTGGTATTTTGTTAAGGTGGGGGTAGTCACTGAGATCTGTGCTATGGAGCCTCCTACGGAGGGCTGCTTTCTAGGCCAGGTAAAGTCTGGGTGAGACAAGATAACGTTCCTTAACGTGGCCCTGAATGAATAAAATGTGGAGGTCCTCCGAAATGCAGCAGCAGGCTAGCAGGTGGACTTCAAGGCCCAGTGCCCTGTCCTGTCTCCCTGCATTGCGGCTGTTGGGGTCTAGGTCTTTCTGGCTAATCCACAATCCAGGAAAGGGCTGATTTGGCTGTGAAGGTCCAAATGAGAAAAGATTCTCAGACTGGTTTGTGCAAATGTTTTTTTTTTTTTTTATTTCCACATTTATATCACAAGGTGTCCACTTACTGGACCAAATAGCAAAGTTGCTCCCTTCTGCGTCCTGAGAACACAGAAGTCTAGGTACTGTACATTCACTAAGGCTCCTTGTTTTTGCAAATCGCGTTTATGACAAATAACCATAAGGCAAACGAATCTAAAGGAATGGTTATGAGTGTTTCCAGCGTACAGACAGGTCTTCCCCCTCGCCCCACAGTACAGCATAAAACCAGTAGCACCCACGGTAACTTTTGTGTTGTTTTGGGAGGACTCTAGAAAGGTGAAGTTTTCTAGATGTGTATAGGAAGGGAAAAAAGAAAGGGAGGAAGAAAGGAAAGGTTTTTTTTTGTCTGGTGGTCTGATGGAAGTTGTTAAAATAAACATGAAAAAACTTAAATTTTTGCAGCATTTCTTTAAAAACGGGGTTATAACTGAAACCAGATATAAACAGGTGGCTGCCCATGGAGTGTGGGTCACCCTGGCTGGCCAGCTGGCCCGCCTGCCCAATGCCAGTGGCTCACTACAGCTGAGAAGCTTCTGGCACATGACGGACAACACTGACCTGACAGTGGCTGAGTAGGGAGCAAACAGAGGCAGCATGGCCCACTGTCTCACAGACACTCAGGGCCAAATTAAAGAACAGAAAATGCAAGAGAAATGAGATGCGTGCTTCTGTTGCTGTGTTAAAGGTAACCTCTCCACAGGTTTTCTGTGCCTGCCTGCAACTGAGGTCCCAGCCTTCAGGTGCTGGAAAGTGTCCGCACCTCTTCAGGGGTGAGGGACTAACGCTTTTTATAGCTGGTTTGCTATAGAGTTCTGAACTCACTTTGCCGTCCTTCCTTCCACGCGGTCCTTCCTTCGCAATTTTGTTAGTAAACTGGTAGCAGCATTTCACAAAAGGAGAGTTTTGAGGGAAGAGTGCAGAGAGACCGCGTGACTCCCGCCCCCTCCCTCCTGCCCGGGCTGGACTCCCCGAGTTCCCAGCACAGGAGGCAGCTGGGCCCCGGCCACCCGCCCACCTGCCTGCCCGCCTGCCCGGCTTCTGCAAGATGGGAATGCACTTCCTGGCTGACGGGCCGGTCAGTCCAAACAGACATAAGGCAGAATGTTCAAGCGCCCGTCATCGCCGTGCGGATCAAGCGATATGCACTGCGTCCAGTCATACCAGTTACCCTGTGTGTCCTGACACCCATTCACCCCCGGCCACTGGCTGGCCTGGATTCTGTCGAGATCGTCCTGTGTGATATCCCGGGTCAGCCCGGGGAGGTCTGTGGGCGGGCTTTGAGGCACCAGCACGTGCAGCTGCCTGGCCCCTTGCCGGGTGCTCTCCTCCTGCTTCAGGTACTCAGACATGAAGTGGTGAGCCCCCGGGGTCTGCGCGCCCGACGATGAGAGCAGGCTGCTCTGCCGGCTCAGGTAGGACTGGATGATCTCGTTGCGTGACAGCTCCTTCCAGTTCGTCTGTTCAAAGGGGCTCTGGAGGCTGGCCTTGGCCTCCTGCTTGTCCAGCTCTGTCCTGGACTGCTGCTCCATGTGCACAGGGCTGTCTGCCCGCACTGGCTCTTTCTGGGTCAGAGGTTTGATCTGTCTTGTCATGGGGTCAAAGGTGAGCTTCCGCTCTTTTAACCGGACAGGCTTGACGCCCGCCTCAGCCACCTGCCCGTCCAAGTTAACCGTGTAGTCTCGAGGCCGGTACCTCTTCTTCTTTTTACTGTCCGAGCCCCCTGAGGAGGCAGCGTCACTGTCCGCCTTGGAGGAGTCTGGGGAGAAGCCCGCCCGGGACAGGAGGGGCTCGGCTGGGGACAGCCCTGCCTTGCAGCCCGGCCCCGCCAGCCGCTGGTGGCTTTCCGGCTGCTCAAGCCAGCGCACTGGGCTTTCCGCACTGGGCAGCAGCTCAAGCCGCCGTACAGGGGGTGTGGACGGTTGTGCCAGTGGAAGCGGTGATGGCACCTGTGTGGCATCGAGCGCCTGGGGCCGCGGTGAGGGGCTGGGCACGGAGCCCTTGGGTGCATACAAGCTCTGCTGCCGGGCAAAGGAGCCCTCATGCCGTGAGTTCCGAGGACTGAAAGAGCAGCGAGGGGGCCCCTTGGGGTGGGGAGGCCCCGGAGTCTCATCCACCCTGTCCAACTGCTGCAGCACCGAAGCCTTTGGCTGCAAGCAGGGTCCAGGGGGCTTGCCCAGGCCCGGGGAGCTGGTGTGCGGCCGCACAGCGTTGACGGGGATCTTGCCACTGTGCTTGTCATTCTCGCCACGCTCCAGGCGACCGCCCTCTGGGCCTGCATGCCCACTGCCATCCAGGGAGCCAGGGAAGCTCTCTGGACTCCCACTGATCCCATTGGTGGGGAGGGGGGATGAGTTGGGGACCAGGGGATCGTGGCTAGCTTTGGAGACCTTAGGTGGCGGCCCTGGGTGGCCGAGGTCACGCTGGTCACCCCGGCGCTTGCGGCTGCCCAGCCTGTCCAGCCGCTGCCCGGGCAGCCTCTGGAGGTCATTGCGGCTCTTCAGGTCATGGATGCTCCTGGGCGGGCCAGCCGCCCCCACCTCCGGCCGGCAGTTGTGTGCACCCCCGTTGGCAGAGCCAGTGGCCCCCGCCAGCCCCCGCAGCGCTGCCTCATGCTGGTGCGCTGGCTCGATGAGCTTCTGCCAGCTCCGCAGCAGCTTCTTGGCCCGCTTGGCGAGCTCCTCGTTCTTGGTTTTCTTGCGGACGTCGTTGATGAGCTTCCCAAGTCGTGTTTCCTACAACCAGAAAGAGAGATGATGACATACTTTCGGGACAGGGACTTCCTCATGAGCTGAGCCAGAAATGGTGGGAAGTGTCCCTGACAATGAAATGACCCAGTTCCCACTGAGCCCTAAACTGCCAGCTTCCCTGGCACAAAACTTCTGGGGATTTCCGGTCCTTTGTGACAATATAAATTCTGAAACCTAGTCCCCAGACCTTCAGGGTCCCAGGTGGCTTCTCAGCAGTGCTGTCCCGCAGGCTCCTGGTGCCAGGGGGCTGTGGATTGTCAAGGCCACTGTAAGGACACTGCCAGGGAGGCTTTCTGGATGAGAGGGTGCGGTGGCCAAGGCGGCAGCACAGAGGGTCTGCTTCAAGTGGAGGGTTGGGGACGATTGCCTCTCACTGGAGCCTCCCCCAAGCACACCTCTCCTGATGTCCCCATGTGCCCATGAAGTGTGCTGGGCATGTAGGATGGGATTAATGCCACTTGGTCACTGCAGTGCCCACGGGACAGCAAGATCACGGGGCACAAGCTGTGAGGGCACACCGCCTCTCTTGGTCCTCTGAAGCAAAGACACATGCTCCTAGAAGCTGGGGAAGGACCTGGGTTGGTGCCGTCCCCTGTCCCCCATTCTGCACTCCCAAATGCTGGGGTCTGGGATACTCACCTCAAGTGCCTCTTTGGTAATGGGGTATTTCTCCAGGCTGGAGATGACTTCCAGCACCGCCACCATGTTCCGGATCTGTGGAAATAAAGAAAAAGCCATTTGTCAGGTCCCTGCCCTTCTCCCCTGGGAGGCTGGGACACCCTACCCCAGCCTGCTCCAGTCTCTCCCCAACCCCAGAGCAAGAGGAGCTGGCAGCACTGAAGCCCCCACTCCATGTAGTCTCCTACCTGCTCCCCGGGCCAACCTGGCACCCAGCACCCAGTGCTCATCCTCACCCACTGTCCGACCTCCAGTGTGTGGTGTGCGGTTGGCTCCAAACCCTCCAGTGTACATGGTACATATCCACCCAACTGCTGAAACCCAGGATGCTTGTGAAACAAGAGCTGCTCCTGATACTTAAAATGACCTCTACTCTGCCATCTGATGGGAGTGGGAGAGGAGATACTGAAGAATTCATCGAATAAAATCCACCAAGCTTAAAAGATCAATACATAGGCTGGGCGCGGTGGCTCACGCCTGTAATCCCAGCACTTTGGGAGGCCAATGAGGGCGGATCATGAGATCAGGAGTTTGAGACCAGCCTGGCCTACATAGTGAAACCCCAGCTGTACTAAAAATACAAAAATTAGCTGGGTGTGCTGGCATGCGCCTGTAGTCCCAGCTACTCGGGAGGCTGAGGCATGAGAACCGCTTGAACCCGGGAGGCAGAGGTTGCAGTGAGCTGAGACCACGCCACTGCACTTCAGCCTGGGTGACAGAGCGAGACTCCGTTTAAAAAAAAAAAAAAAAAAAAAAAAATTCAATACACAATAAGCCAGTCAATTCGAATCCAAAGACACCATAAAGAGAGCAGAAAGTCACAAAGTGGGAGAAGGCATAGGCCACAAGCCCCAAGGAGCTGTATCTGGAACACACAGAGAATGCCTGTGCAGCAGTACAGCTGACCAGGAGCCCGGCGCACAGTGGCTACAAGACAGGAACAGACACTGTGCAATGAAATGTCAGCACTAATGCTCAGCTTCTCAGCTTTATCAATAATTACGAAAACTCAAACTGAACCCACAAATGGATACATGATACACGCACCCCACTGACAATAGTAGGTACTTCTGGGGGTACAGCCAACTTTGGGGACTGCTGGACTTTGTCTGACAGAGTGAAACATGAACACATCCCATGACCAAGTAATCCCTCCCTTTTAGGATCTTGCTAGGAGCCACACCTTGTTCTAAGCACTTCCCACACATTACTAACTCCTTTAATTGTTACAAGAATTCCTACTGCTCAACCGCCACCTCTAGCAGCTACAGGTTTCTGGTGGGCTGGCTGGCAGGCGGGAACCCAGGGGCCCTGAAGAAACCACAGTGAGTAGATTACACAACTCCCCCCCACCCCTACCCCAACATGATAAAGGAGTTAAGCGGGCACATGATACAAATTAAAACAGCATAAAAGGGCACACAAGGAAATGGGCATCTCTGACCCAGCCACTGTAGCATTACCTTGCATTTTTTCCAAAAATATCCCTTGTGTATACAGGCGTATACATCTACACTTGTCACATATTTCAAAACCAAACTGACCGTGGTTCTTCCCTTTTCTGACTTAACATCAGCAATGTCCAGCCTCAAACAGAGCCCCTCATTTGGCTCACCATCCCTTCCAGATGGGGAAGGCCTGACTTGACTGTTTGACACTTAGGCACTTTCCGTTCGCCATTACAAAACAAGGCTGCAACTGACGGCAGTGACAGTCTTGACTCTGGGGTAGTGCACAGACAGCCGCAGAGGGGCCGGGGCTTCACATCCATGCAGGGTGGTCACCTCGCCCCCAGGGAGGCTGCTCCATTCCATTCCCACCAGGCCACATCCTTGCCAAGACTGCGTGGCATGAGTTTCCATAACACGATTGTAAACTCAGCATCTTACACAGCACACATTTATCATCTCAGGCTCTAGGGCTCAGAAGTCAGGTCTCGGTCTCACTGGGCTGGGATCCTCTCTGGAGGATCCATTTCCTGCTCCTTCAGGTGTTAGCAGAGTTCAGCTCTTATTTATCTATTTTTTTGAGACGAAGTTTTCCTCTTGTCACCCAGGCTGGAGTGCAATGGCATGATCTCAGCTCACTGCAACCTCCACCTCCTGGGTTCAAGCAATTCTTCTGCCTCAGCCTCCCGAGTAGCTGGGATTACAGGCGCCTGCCACCACGCCCAGCTAATTTTTGTATTTTTTTAGTAGGGATGGGGGTTTCACCATGTTGAAGGCTGGCCTGGAACTCCTGACCTCAGGTGATCCGCCCTCCTTGGCCTCCCAAAGTGCTGGGATTACAGGCGTGAGCCACCGCGTCCGGCCCAGAGTTCAGCTCTTTACACTGCAGGAATGAGGCCCCTTTTCTTGCTGGTTGTCATCTGAAGCCATTCCCAGCTTCTGGAGGGCACTGCATCCAGCTCACAGACCCTCCCCCTTATGCCAGCTACAGGCTGACTTCTCGCCCAGCATCTCTCTGACCCAGCCAGGATAGGTGCCATCTCTAAGGACTCCCTGACTAGGCAGGGCCTGCTCAGATGATCTCGGATCATCCCCCCATCTCCAGGCTGTTCCCTTAGTCACATCTGTCATGTACAGTACCACGTGCCTGGGCTCCAGGACTAGAATGTGGACGTCCTTGAGGGCTGTTAATTCTGCTGGCCTCATGGATTCTGGCTTTTCTACTCTTCTGCCCCACTTCCAGGGCAAGGCAGCCACTGCCCCTCCCTTCCTTCCCCTGTGTTGTCTCCTCTGGGTGCAAAGTTGCAGAGTGACCACAGAGCCACGACAGCAGTCCCCGCAGAGCTCCCACAAAGCTGCCCCTCTGCCAATGGGCCCATTTGCTCCTTGGCAACAACAGCCTTGCCTTGCAATGTTCTCATTCAGGGCTCCAAATGACCCTGAAAACCCTGCTTCGAGCTGCATCATGGTGGGGGTGGGCGGGTGATGTGAGAGGAGATGCAGTCGTGTCCGCACTCCTCATGCAATGGGCAGGGATCAGTGCTGGGGAGGACTGCGCCGTTAGGAGGCCAGTCCCAGACAGATAGCAAGGCCAACCACTCCCTGGCCTAGGCACTCCAGCACCGACTCAGTCCCTGGGCTTGCCACATGGCTTCACCTCCACCCTGCTGACCTCACCCTGGTATATTTGGAGCCTTGGTTCCCCACATACTCCTGAAGCAGCAGTCTTTGCAGAGCAAAACACTGCCCAGGCCCAGCTAGCCTGGTAGCACAAAGTGTTCTTGTCCTTGGGCAGACACCATCCTGCTGCCAGAAAGGAGGGAGGAGACACAACACCTGGGCAACCCCAGGGTCTGGCACTGAGCTGGTGCCCCAGAAATCACTGCTGAACCAACAGCCAGCCCCAAGAGTCTCCTGGAAGCTGTGTGGGAGCTGGGGACACCAGGCGAAGGTCTGAGGGCCCTGTGACTGGGTATCCTCACCCCTGGCCCCTCCCCTGCCTCATGAACCACGCTTAAGTGTGTGCAGAGAGGCCTTGAGCCTCTAGGAGCCCCAAGGGAAATGCTACATCCTTGGCAGTCCCCTTTCTGTCCCCAGAGTGTGAGCCGCTCACCAGAGGAGTAGAGGAGCCCGTCTGCCGTACCTGTAAGGTGCTAGAAACCTACAATCCTACGCCGTAAACAGATGAACTCTGCCAACACCTGGCGGGGCAGAAAACGGATCCTCCAGAAAGGAGCACAGCCTGCTGCTGCCTGGATCCCAGCCCAGTGAGACTGGACCTGACTTCTGAGCCCTAGAGCCTGAGATGATAAATGTATGTTGTATAAGACACAGAGAGAGGGTGAGTGCCCAATGCGGCCACTCCCTGGGGCCAGCAGAAGGCACTCAGTGATGTCAGCAGAGCTAAGGATGGGGGCAAGGTGAGACTGTCCTGCCCTGCGACCTCTGGGGCCTTGATGTCAAGCAGCCTGAGCACTGTGTGGGGAGCGCCACCTGAGCATTCCAGACATAGGCCTCCCAGGCCCAGGAGGCAGACACTGAGCAATGCAGCTAGGAATCCCTGCAAAGGGACTGGCCCGGACCTCTTGCCCCCAAGCCCAGGCACATTGAGCCAGAATGCTCCACAGATCCTCTTTATAGATGGCCACGGTCTGTCCCAAGGAACACTTGGCACCTAATTGGTGTTGGTCCCATAGGAGCAAAACATGAGCTGGCTTCTGACCCTGGCCCTGGGGACCCTGCCTTAACAAGCAACTCACCCCCCACCCAGGAGTGGCAGGTCTCCCACTCTCACGGAGGTGGCCCTGTGGGTGGCAGAGGCGCCAGGACTTGTATGTCGCTGAGGGGAGGCTCCCACTCTGACTCCAGGCCTGAGAAGTCCAGCATGAACCCTCAGGGCAGGGAGGCAGGCCACAGGGTGAGGGCAGCACGCATCTAAGGTGGCCTCCCAGGGAGGTCAAAAAAGGATGTGGCAGAACGAGCTGTGTCCATCTGGGCTGGAGACTGACCTCCATGCTGAAAAGCAGAAAAGAGCTGGAGAAGAATGGGCAGGGAGCTGGGCAGGGAGCTGGCCAGACAGCACCAAAGTCTTACGGCAGGGGAGGGGCCAGAGGTAAGGACATTGGGAGGAAAAACAGACCCAAAAGACCCCAGGCGGCTCCTTCACAAGCTGTCTTCTATCCCCCTTAGCCACTGCCCCCCCAGACCACCTGCCCTTGCCCTGTTTCTGGGATGCCCTTGGCACCTGTCCGTCTATCTGGGGAAGTACACTAGATCCTAATCTCAACACAGACACAGTTTTGACTCCACATGGGAAGCCACTCCAGAAGACAGCCTCACAGGATGGCTTTAGGGCAGCTCTTCGGGCTTGCCAGGGCCACGTGGCCTGATGGCCAATTGCAGCCTCTTGCTGTCAGGAATAGCCTGGCACATCTGAGGCCCCCTCATCCTTTGGATTCTCCCTTGGGATTTGTTCCCAGTCGAAAAAAGCCTCTCAAAACACCTGCCAAGTGGCTTTCCCAAAGCGGCAGGAATCCCATCAGGAAGTGCAGCCTCTCACTTCTCCACTAGGGACCCCTCAATAGATGTAGATGGGTCTGACCTTCCTTAACCACCAGCGAAGACAGGCGTTGCCTCCCCTTTCTACCAACACGGCTGCCCCTGCCCACTTCACTTGCTTCAGTTTGGCCTCTTCATTGCTGCAGGAAGTGCCTGTGAAGGGCAAGGGTGTTGAGTGGGGGTGGGGGGTGTTGACAGCAGAACCTCCATGCAGCTACTAGGAGAAGGGCAGGGGTAAATGCAGCAGGGAGCACTCTGGAAGCAGGTGGGACCTCCCTGAGGTGCCTGCTCCAAAGGCAGGCAGGGCAGGAAGTTAGCAGGTGGGACCAGGTGTGGCACAGGTATACCTCTAGGTCCAGCCCAGCCACTGGGGACATGAATGTTGATGGAACTGACTCCACTGTCACACCGAACACTTTCAGGTCTTAGAATGGAAATCCATGAGGCATGATCAGGTACACATAGGCCAATAGGAATGTGAATGTTAACTTGTCCTTCTGGAATCTCAGAGAAACCAAGTGGGGAGGCCTGGTCTCAGGCCACAGGCATCACAGCTAGCATAGATACCGAGGAAGAACGGTTTGCATCCAGGCAGAGGGTGAACCGGGGACCACCAGCACAGCCCTCAGCACACAGGTGCCCCACACCTCAGGGATGCCCCAGGAACACACGCATGGGGGCATGGAGGGGACAACTTCTCACCCAAGACCACAGGAGGTCTGGCTGTCCCAGGGCTCTTTGTGGTCATCCTTCTATATGAGAACTTAGAAAGGCTTCCACGGGCGTGGTGATGTGTACCTGTAGTCCCAGGTACTCAGGAGGCTGAGGCAGGAAAATTGCTCAAACCCAGGAGGCGGAGGTTGCAGTGAGCCGAGATCGCGCCACTGCACTCTGCCTGGGCGACAGAGCAAGACTCTGTCTCAAAAAACAAACAAATGAAAAAACGAAACAAAACACCCAAAAACCCAAAACAAAAAAAAAAAAAGAAAGGCTTCCAGAAAGGCTGGCACCTTTGTCCCTGGAGAGCCCCACAGCCTGTGCTAAGCCACAATTCCAGCCAGCCTAACTGGTGACATGTGCTGTTCAGCTCACAGGAAATGTGAGGAAGGAGGCGGGGCTGGACACGCACAGAGACAGCCTGAGGGAGGGGCCGGCACCCCTCAGAAGCAGCCTGGGTCAGACGCCTGGAGCTGCGTGAGACACCTCATTCTCCCACACCCTGGGAGTAGTGGGGAACCCTGTGTGCCACTTCGCAGCACGCCACGCTCCATGTGAGCTATTAAAGACCCACCATGCAGCCTCATCTTTCAGTGACATGTTCCTGAAGAAATAATACAATCTGGAATTTGCTACAGAATCATCCCGTAGGGTGAGTGACAGGAGGGGGACAGGTAAAACAAAGTCACATGGCTGTAAGCAGCTATCTACTGAAGCAGGATGGTTACCTTTCTCTACTTTTATGCTTGAAATTTGTCACAAATAAAGATGAGAAAATACATCTATTTCCTAGCATTTGTTTGGGAGAGTTCACCGATCTAGAAGGACTGGCAGCCATCTAAAGGGGAAGTGAGCAAATAGCTGTTTCCACCTCCTCATAGTGGCTTCGCTGTCCACTGTCTGGCCCCTGAGTGAGGCAGAAAGGGCCAAGGGCTGGGTAGGATGCCACCTCCCTCCATGTGAGCCTGTCTCAAGTCTCAAGCCTTCTAACCGATTCGAACTGCACAACACCATCTATCTGGTGAGACCTGAGGAGACCCTCACCAAGCTCCCCTACCCTAGTACTGGGCTGCTGCTTAACAGACCTGGTGCGGAAACAGCAGGCACCCCTGGGGCTGGAGAGGGGAGCTCTGAGTGCCCGTGCCAGCTGTCCACCCCGGTCCGACTCTCAGGTATCCTCATGCCTCTCTTCTAAAGGAAGCCACAGAGAGCCCGAACCAGGGGTACGCGCTAGGTCGACAGTTCCTTCCTGCAGGGAGAGGCCTGACCTGCACCAGGAAGGAGCCCAGGACAGCCACCACCACAGAGAAGACAGACCCTCAAGTGGCCCAGACCAGGAGGGAGGAGTTGGCAAGAAGGGGCGGGGGCTAGGTCACTCTCTCCCAGAAGGGGAGAAACATAACAATGAGCCAACAGTAACCCAGGGAAGGGACAGCCGTCACTCCACACGCTGCCCAGCCCCAGTCAGCAATGCCTCCCTCCCATCTGTGATCCACATCCTATGGCTCTGGGCACAGCTGAGTCATACATAGGACACGGCCACTCAGAACTTTCTTTCCATGGTTTCCCCGAAAGGCCAGCCGGCAGCACTCCTCTGTGGCCCTGTGAAACCCAGTGACACCTCTGACCTCTCCAGAGTCCAGAAGACTTGACTCTTGACTCTTCTGAAAACCTACCTACGACAGGGCGCGTGGAATCACCTTTCAAACCAAACTCCTGTTGGTAAATATTTTAATTGGGCCGCGGCATGCGTCCGAGTTTTTCTTCTGTGAAGAGGATCACTGGGTCTGAGTGCAAAGCTGGGGCCTGCTCAGTGGAGTGGACCCGCTACTGACCAGCCTCTTCCTCGCTTTATTACAGGGGTGCGTAGGTAAAACCCCTAGGCCTTGAGTAATTACTGCTGGGGATTTCCAGCCCTGGTCTGAAACAAGGAACTGAGACTGAGTTTTGAGTCCCAGCAGCCCCTTGCCTTGCCTCTCCATTTTCTCCACATCTGAACTGTTCCCACCCCGCCTGAGATCCTCAGCCTCTTGGGAGTGCAGCTGTGGTGGCAAAGGGGAAACCCTGTGCTGCCCAAGGTCTGACCAACCAATAGAACCAAGGGTGCCGAGCCTGGGCACACAGCTCGCACAGGACCATCACTGGTGGGTTGCCCTTGGGCCAAGTTCTTTCACTTCATCCTCATGACCATGCTCTACAGATAAGGCAACTGAGGGCCAGGAAGGTAATGGAGGTCCCGGGTAGACCACACAGCTAGAAGACGGTGAGGCCTGGCCTTCCACTAGCCTGACATGGCTACGAAACACACAGGGCCCATCTGGTGCTTTGAGTGGGTGGGGTGAAGGGTACCAGGTGCCACCAGCCTGTGGTGATGTCGGCACTCTGCAAAGACTCTCCTGGCGTGCCCCTGCAGTGAAATGCACAGGTTACAAACAGTTCCTTGAACCCACACAGGGCCACCTCCACAGCGTCCATGTTGTATCTGCCTTGTCCCCAGGATGCCCGAGAGGCAGGGCCAGGGTGACCCACGCACGCAAGGGCCACCATAGCAGGACTTCAGATGGCACTGGAGCCCGCTCCCCACCGGGCTGGCCCCGGGAACAGTGCACATGGAGCACGGACTGCAGCAGTTCTGTACTCCCCCACCTCAGTGTCTGGCCAGCCTTCCTGACCACCCTGGACAGTGGGCAGCACTGCCCTGGCAGCCTGTGGGCCCACACTCGTGTCCCATAGCCCACATAACCTGCTTCTCGGGCTCAAAACAGCCCCTGCTGAGGCCTCAGTGGCAAAGCACCTGTAAAAAATGGTTCACTTTTAAAACCAACAATGGGGAAGTTGTCGGGTTTTTTTTTTTTTTTTTTAATGCAGAATGGTCTAGACAGTAATTTACAAAAACTACTTAGCTCAAAAGACTGTGGAAGTGTTCATCAGCAAGCAAGCTGTCCTTCCAAACCCAAACACGCCACAGATGGCACCCAGAAGCAGACAGTCTGCCTTCAATGTGCTAAGCATTCTAATGCCGTCCGCGGCTGAGTCACCTCGCCCACCCCCCAACCCCCAACACACAGTCGTGTCTGCTGAGGACACACGGGTGAATCAAACAGGGCTTTGCTGGGAGAGTGTGTGTCTGTGATTTGGTTCCCGCCACACCAAGTCTTCCTGCTTCTGACAAACTCTGCACGTGTTCCCAGGCAGCTGGGAGCCAAACTGCCTCTAGTGCAAGTCAGTGCAAGAGGCGGCACCTGTATCCCCCGAGGAGTGCTGCTGTGCTCACCCTCGGGCAGTCGTCACCCTGCACTCTCCACTCAGTCTCTTGGGGCTGGTGCAGGTCCACCAGGCTCTGCCTGGTGAAGACACCTTCCTCTGAGAGGACCTCATGGGAGCCTCAAACCCCAGGGGCAAAGCCTCAAGTTTACAGCGTCTCAGAAGAATGACACTGGGAGGAAGAATGACACTGGGAGGAACAATGATGGGAGGGTGCATGTCTCAGCCACAGCCACCAAGTTCACCACTTGAAAAACACTTCCTGCTGGGGCCCTCCTGCTACTCCCGGGAGCAGCCGGCCACCTGAGTGGTCTGTCATGTCCATGTGGCCCTCCCTGTTGTGCAGCCAAAGCTTCTGTAATGCTTGCTCGAGTATGCAACTGCACGCTACAACTTGGCCCAGGGGACGGGAAATGCTACCTGAGCACAGGCAGCACGCGGAGCCCTGACTGAATCCCAAGAGCAACTCAGAAAGAGGAAGCCCAGGACTTGGAGCAGAAGTGGGAGCTCCATCAGTAGGCATGCCTGACCTCTGCAGCGAGAGAAACCTGCAGATGAAGCCAGGAGGCAGGCAGTGCTGCTCTCCACAGCCACTGCCCCCACAGCATCCTTCCCTCCCACTTTCTGTTTTAGCAGCTCTTCCCAACCAAACTACCAACCTAGACTCTCCTGACCTCTGCTTCAGGTCTGCAGAACTTACAATTCTTACTGCCATTTGGCCCTTTGTGAAGGCACAAGAGCTCTCAAAGCTCATCTGTAAATTGATTCGTTGCTACACGGATAGAAGTGGAGCAGTGGGAAGCCAAGCAGAGCCCTGGTGATAGCACGCTGGGTGGGGGCTTCTCCCTCCCAGCCTCTCTCTTCCAGGAGCAGCCGATAAGAATGCCAGCTGCAGAAGACTGGAAATGACCCAACATCCTCAGGGGAAACACACACACAGTGCTCGGCCCATATATGTTCTGCCAAAGACAGAGCCCAAATAAGAACGAGCCAGCTTTTCAGGAATCAACAGGGAACAACCTTCAAGAGACTGCCAAGCACAGAGATGCATACAACAGCACACCCTGTGCCGCCGCCTGGAAGAACCTAGCTGAGGCTGGGCAGACAAGGACCTGACGGTGGAACCATGCTTAGCTGTAGCAGGGGACTGCACCTGGCATCCAGCACTGACGCAAGACCCATCACTGATTGGAACCCAGTTCCTCCTCAGAGAGCATGAGAAAACCACAAGATGGTATCTGCAGATCATGAATGGTGTGCTGGAGACCACGCCCCAAGGGGACAGGCCACGAGGGCTGGCACACTGCACTTTCTGCTGGGTTGCTCTGTGGTCTGTAAGATCTGTTCAGGCAGGGCAGTGCCCAGCACGGCACCTGGAGGCAGCCTCAGAGGCCCACTGAGAGAGGAAGCCGAAGGAGAGCAGCCCCTCGCCTGTCTGTCCCATTGGGCTGCTGTAAGATCCTGAGAACTAATGACATTCTAGAATTCCCTGAGACAAGTCATCAAATGCTCTCTGAGCACTGACTGCACACAGGTGCTCCACCAAACTCCAGGCCCACTGGATGCTGGGAGGGGGCGTTAGGATCCCTGCGTACTGACCCAGAGGAATAGACAGAGACAGCCAAGGTCAAGAACAGAAGCAACAGATAAAATGCCACTGAGGCTCTCACCCAGGCTGCCAGGAAACCCCAGGGGAGGACTACACTTGGCTGAGGTCCAGGGCCACCCCTTCCTCCACAGCTCCTGGGCTCTATGTGGAGCTGGAGGGACAGGAGTGGACACTGGAGCCTTCTCAGTGGGTATTCCTGCAACAAGGGCCATGATGGAGAGAACCAAGGACACTGAAATCCATGGAACAGACTGGTGACTCTGTGGATCCCATGTTAACCACCATTTAAGGATGGACACTCACGCTATGATCCAGCAATTCCACTCCAGGCAGCATCAACAGAAATGCACTCAGAGCAGCTGCATTCAGAACAGCCCCAACTGAAAACAGCCCACGCGGCCACCAACAGAACGCCAAATAAATAAATTACGGTCTGTCCGTTCAATGTCGGATGAACAAACTGCTGCTACACATAACCTCAAAGACAAATCTCAAAACAATGTCGAGTCAAAGAGCCAAACACAAAAAAACACATTTTTTTTTTTTTTTTTCCTGGATTAAAAGGTCAAAAGCAGGCAAGACTTCTGGATGGTGAGAGCAGTCAGGGTAGTGGCAGGCAGAAAGTGACTAGGAGAGGACGTTGAGGATGGCTTCAGGGGAAAGGCTCTGTTTCTTGACCTGGGTGGACTGGGGTTCTCAAATGTGTTCATAAATGTTCCTTCAACTGTAAAACTTGGGACTTGTACACTTTTCTACATGTATATTTTCTAGACTATATTTGTAAAGGTTGTTAAAAATAACCTACTGTGTGTGAATTCCATGATCTTAGAGGCCACCTCATCCTACAGAAACAGATGGCGAAGCTGTCAGGGTTGTGGAGGAGGGAGAGGTGTTGGCAAAGCAGCCCCTCGCTCCCCACGGCCCAGACCCTCTGAGAGCCCCACAGAACAAGGTCTGAAAACAGCTTCAACATAAGCCCCGGCCACCTCTACAACACACAGTGATGCAATGTGCACTGTGCTTCACTGCTCACTGAGAAGCGTGTCTGCACTCTCCTGCCCTGGATGGGGCTGGGGAGGACAAGGGCACTCTGAAGCTTCCCCAGCAGGAGTACTCAGTTGATGAGTCTCGCTACTGGAAAGAGGCAGACAGGCAGCACCCACTGCCTGGGCATGGTGCCAGCACCCTGCAGGGCACTGGGGTCTTGCCATACCATGGTCTCCCCTGAGACCACAGATACCCTCCCCCCCAACCCCCAACAGGTATTAAGCCACTTTCCCATCCAAGAAGCCAGGGTGCCAGCTGGCCACAGATTAATTACTAACCTAACCTGCTACCCCATGCAGCCAGCACACACCTGCCTCCCTGCTCCACTGTGACACAGGAGACTTTAGGATGAGGCAAATCTGCATATCTACACAGTGGAAAAGGACAGTGAAGAAATTCCTCTTCTACTCCTAGTTTGCGGAGAGGTTTTATCAGGAATGGATGTCCGATTTTGTCAAATGCTTTTCCTGTATGTACTGGGATGATTATAAGGCTTTTCTTTTCTGGCCTTGTAACATGGTTAATTACACAGATTTTCAAATGTTATCTGCCTCCCCTGCTTTAATTCGACTTCCTTTCTTTGCTACCCTCATTGTGGTGGTGGTGTTACTGATGTACTTACAAGTTGAAATTTATCAAATTGTATACTTCTGATATACGCAGTTTATTGTATGTCAATTATACCTCAATAAAGCTATTAACGTCAGGCGCAGCAGCTCATGCCTGTAATCCCAGCACTTTGGGAGGCAGAGGCGGGTGGATCACCTGAGGCCAGGAATTTGAGACCAGCTTGGGCAACATGGTGAAACCCTGTCTCTACTAAAAATACAAAAAAATTAGCCAGGCGTGGTGGCGGGTGCCTGTAATCCTAGCTACTTGGGAGGCTGAGGCATGAGAATCACTTGAACCCGGGAGGTAGAGGTTGCAGTGAGCTGAGATTGCACCACTGCACTCCAGCCTGGGCCACAGAGCGAGACTTTCTCAAAATAAAAAAGTAAATAAATAAATAAAGCTATTAAAAAAAAAACAAACCTATGGAGGCAGACAGATGCAACAGGTTCTAAAAAGGCAGGAGGGATGGCAGGCAGAGAGAAGGACTGTTTCTTTGTTAGAGAGAGGGGAACCAGACGCCACCTGGATTTGTCCTCCCTGGGGATGGAGGGTGGGCCCTTTGGGGAGGCTCCTTCTCTCCCCAGTAGAAGGAGAATGACTATCATGCCTAGGATCTCAGAGGGACTGTAAGGACTGAAAGATACACTTGAGAATGCACACAAGGTACTCCCCATCTCAGACGAGACTCCTGCAGGCATCAGTAGGCACCTGCTTTTTCCTTCTGGGACACTCTGCATGCCCCCACAAACACTTGTGCACTGCATGGATTAGGCATCCTAATTGTAGCTTTGGAAAAAAGCTGTAGCTGAAGCTGGGTCACAGTGTCCTATGAGCTGTGAAATAAAATGCCAAACAGCCACCAAGCCACTTCCTAAGGCTGAATTTACACACAAACACCCTTGTATGCCTACCTGTAGGGTTTGGTCATACTGGAGACTCAGGTGAAGGAACCAACTTCCTACACTCGAGAAAAGGCCAGCGACTGCAGACATCTGCAAAGTCTTGGGCAAACAACAGTCTGCTCTCCCGAAAACACGGTGCAAGCATGATGCTGGATCCATCCTCCTGAAAGCAGCCACGCTGCGTCTGACAGATTCTTTTCCCTCCTAACTCAGCATGGTTTTCTCCTATGGGAATTAAGCTCCTACAGTGAGGAATCTGTCTGAAATCCTGACTTTTCCCCCTAGACAGCTGATCTGGATCCTTCTTATTCAAGTGTGGCCTAGGGGTCAATAGCACCGGCATCACCGGGGAGCTGCTTCGAAACGCACAATCCCCACCTCCCCCCGACCTCCTGCATCAGAAGCTGCATTCCAACAAGCCCTCAAGGGGGCCCAGTCCCACAAGGATGATGGGCAGAGGTACCAAGGCTCTGCTTGGCACCAGCTGCCAAGCTTGTGCCCAGCTGCAGCCCTGACCCCTACTTCTGTGGCCAGCCAATCAGAGGTTCCCTGGTAACACTCCTGGCACCACCTGCACCTTGCTTTACAGAGCCCCAACCAGGTGTGACATCATTCAGTCCCTCTGACAACTGTAAACCCCAAGGCGGTGTGATGTGCCCAAGTTCCGTCTGCAGGAGGGGACTGCAGAGTCCACACCACGACCCCACAGAGCCCACCAGACACAGCTGTGGGGCCCTGTCCTGTCCTATGCCAATCTCAGAGAAGGCCCCTCCCAACAATGGTGTGACAGGGTCCAGACAAATCACAACAGGATGAAAGGACAGGAAATATCCAGGCTGGTGGGGGACGTACCGCCACCAACCAGCAATGCCCATTGTCAGAGACAATGGTACCTGGCAGAGGCTGGGGAGCTCCCAGAGGATGTTAGCAAATCAGGCCACACATGTCCCTTCCAAATAGAAGTTCAGCAGCAGCAGGTCTCACCTGCTCGCCTAGGCATGACATGTGGAGCCTGTCACCAGCTCCATAACCAGTGTCCCTGCCTTCATCCACTTGGCTCCCAGAGTTCCTGGCCAAAACAGCACCTCTCTTCTTCTAAACCCCAAAGCCGGTGTTTCTAAGATAATTCTACTTCAGCTCCAACAAGGACTTGAGTAGCTTCTGCGGGCTGGACCGATGACCAGTTATTGCACTGTGGACATTTTCTAAGGGCAGATGATGGCTGTCTTGGTTCCAATCAACTGCCTTACAAACCACTGCCCTGGAATGCAACTTTTCCAAAGGTGGCATCACTCAACCCTCTGTTTTAAAAACACCAGTCAACAAAAATAACAAGTTGCACACCACCCCTCCCCAACACACAGCCGAACCTCCCACAGGACTGGCCGAATTCTGTAGGTGGACCATGCAGGCAACTGACGCCCACCAATCCAAACACCAGCACCTGGCCCCCAGGAGGGCCACCAGCCCATGCCTGCAAGGAGAAAAGAACAAATCCTCCTACGGCCCTCAATAACATCTCACAGACCCAACAACCTGATGCCGAGGTGCCTATCCGAAGTCACTGCATATTTCATTGACACCCTCTGTCCCAGACTGTGCAGAGGGCAGGGCTAAATCACCACCTCACCATTCACCAGGTCTGGAAAGCAAGCCTTTTCCAGCAAGGGAGAGGTGGGGAGGGACAAGAGAGCTCCTCCCCTGGTCATCTGGCTCACAGAGCTCCTCCCCCCACCTGCCCACACATCTGCTCAGACTTTCTTTAGCCCTCACTATCTGCAACACACCTGCTTTCTCACCTGCGGTCCAGCCTCCACCTACAGGTCTGCTCCTCAGGTGCAGGGACCTTGGTTTTGTTCACTGTTGCCTCCTAAGTGCCTAGAACAGTGCCTGGCAAGTAGCAGGTACTTGATAAATGCAAATGATGGGAGGATGAAGTCCCTCATTCACAACTGCTGGCCACCATGTTTACTCCAATATCACAAACATCTCAGGGGTCTCCCTCTGTGGCAAGTCAACACCTAGAGAGCAAATACACTTCGTCCCATTGTCAGCTGTCACCTGCACTGGCCATCCCAGAGGATCATGAGAACACAATGACTCTCGGTGGTCCTCACAAAGCTCCAAAGTCCAGGCCAAGGGTGCCATCTCTGAGTGGGTCCTAGAGATGCTGCTAGACAGAAGGTCACCTCTCCTGTCCCTCCAAAGCTGTGGTCAGTGGTGGCACTGGCTCTGCTACTCTCTCAGGCAAACGTGTTTGCTCAGCAGGGCTCAACACGTTTTGAGAGAGCCTTCGTTTTCAATGCAGAGGTCCTGGAAGTTAATATGACCACAAAAATTTTCTCCAGTTTACCTTCTTGGCAACCCTAAAGCTATTCCAAATGGTTATATAAGGAAGGAGAAGGGAAGCCACGTGAGATTTTTGCAAAGCCACGAATTAAAGCAATGTGGAAATTAAACATAACAATCCACTGTGGTAACTCAGTGATGGAATTATCCATACAGTGGTGGCACAGCGTGGCAAGGCAGGGAGAGTGGAAGCTTGCTGGTAGAAGCCTGTGCTATCTGCTGGCTACAGTGAAGGCACACTCAAGGGCCACCAGGGCTCCTGAGACCACTTGCCACCGAGAGCCAAATCAACCACTTCCTTCCTTTTCCACTAAGGGCTAGGCAGCCCCTGGTGGCTTTGGGGAAAGCCCAGCCACACAGCAGTGGCCCCAGTCAAGCCCCAAGTGGGGTGGAGCAGATCTCACCAGTACTTCCTGCTGTGGACCTGAACCACGCACATCTCACAAGTGCGGAAGGGGCAGCGAAACCAACCTGAGAGGCCATGATTTGGTCTGGGCTAAATGCCAGAGGACACCCTGCAGCAAGACTCGTGCTCCCTGTCACGACATGTCCAAGGCAAGGTGGGGGTCTGAGCTGGGTTCTAGGAGAGGCACTGAAGTGGCCTGGAGAGGTGGCAGACCACTGGACATGGAGAAGGTTCATTTTTCACCATGGTGAAGATGAAGAGGGGGGAAAAAACCAGAACTTTCTTCATTTGCTAACAGCACCTCATCAACATTTTAAACCTTTCTTTTTTTTTTTAACTTAAAAAAAAAATTCTGGTTTCCCTCACCTTCATCTTCACCACACAAGTGCTGACAGTCAACCACAGTCACAGAAAATCCAACAAGTGCAATTAAGAGCAGGAATGCATGTTTTTACTATACCCTACGACAGCATTAAAAAGTGCTGGCTCTGAACCCTACCTGTCACCACACCAAAACAGCTCTGCCCAGGGAACCTGTCACCAAAGCCAGGGACCCATCAGCCTGCCTCGGCCTCACCTCTCAGAGCAGTTCCTCGAACCCAGGGCTGCTCTTTCCTCCTGAACTCTGCTCCTGCCGATGGCCCCTCTACAGTCTCAACTTTCTCCACTTGGGGATCCTCAGGCCCCAACCCCAGATCCTTCCTCCCTCACTGCGAATTCACGCTCCAGGAGCAGTGGCAGCACCCCCATGTAGGAAAGCCTGCAGTCCAGGAGTCACCTCCGGTAGGCACCTCTGCGTTAGACCCCAGTTTCAAAGCCCTGAGATGGTGGACCCCAGCCCTCCTCAAACACAACTTGTGACACGCGCGCACCTCCTTCCAGCTCTGTGACTGTCTAGACAGTCTCACCACATTGGGCTTAATGCTGTGCTGACCGAGCACACTGAGGGAAGCAAGAAGGGACCTGGTGACTTGATGGTGCCCGTGCTCCTGGCCCTCGATATTGGAGGTCTCGCCCTGCCCGTGGTCTTCCTCTTCTCTGACAGCATCTACTGAGCCATGGCTGTTGTCAGATGTGTGCCCTCGTGAACCCCAGCAGCCTCAGGAGATGAGATGAGCATTGTCATTGCACAAATGGACATCTGGAGACACAGGAAGGGATGACATCCTGTGGTGGCTTCAGGCTCAGAGTGTCCAGCAGACCCAAGAATGGAGACCAGTGCTCAGGTCTGACCCCAGAGGCCAAGCTCTGCATAGAACAAAGTGCAGAGCCAACTCACGCCCTTCACTCCCCCAACAGCAATGCTTTCCTGGGTGACTTTCCCATCCTAGTCCAGTGCCAGTAACAATTATGTAACTGCATCACAGATACTGCATTCTTTTTTCATTTAACACTTCTTGTTGCTACATAATCTTCAAGCTCATGTCTAACAGCTAAATGTTCTATTAATGTATCATAATTCCCTTAACCTTCTCTGATTGCTGGGCAGTTCATTTCTTTCTAGGTTCTCCTACTGCAACCAGTATTGGAATGAACACCTTCAAACATGCTTCCTTCTCTCATTTTTTCCTTAGGAATCAATTCCCAGGTGTTAAACTTTACTTCAAGAGAGTTCAAATACTTTCCTGGCAACTGGTACTGCCTCAACTGTTTTCTTTTTGTTTTTCTTGAGACAGGGTCTTGCCCAGATTGGAGTGCAGTGGCACCATCGCAGCTCACTGCAGCTTCGATCTCCTGGGCTCAAGTGATCCTCCCGCCTCAGCTTCCCCAAGTGCTAAGATTACAGGCAAGCCACTGTGCCCAGCCATGCTTCAACTGTTTTTAGCTCTTGGCTACAGTGAATGACCCCATCACAAAAGGGAGGGAGAAAGCAGCTCAATCTGCTGTGCCCTGCCAAGGGTCCTAGAAAGCAACCCCATGTGGTGTCAGAGCTGTTATCCTGCCCTCCTTACGTTTCCCTTGCCTCTGCACAGGTATGGGAGAGTCAGACGAGTCTGACTCTGAAGGCCAGTCAGGCGAGAGAGAGGATCTGGCACAGACATTCATAAATAATTTCCTAGAACTGGCACTGAACTGCCCACAACTGCTGACCACAGCCTCAGCCATCAAGCGCACGCGTGGGCCACCTCCTTGCATGGAGAGATGCAGAGAACTCGGTTGCACGCCGCCACACCCAGCTCTAACTCAGACAGGCATGTTATCAATGCTACTGGAGCAGGTTACATTCCTTCAGGAACATGCTGGCACAGGGTGGGGATGTTCCTGGGATGCTGGGCAGGATGCAGGGTTGAAGTGGAAGAGGCAAGAGCAGATCTAGGCCCTCTTCCACACTGCTCCCTTCCCTCCTTCACAAAGGAACAGGAGTGACAGGACCTGGGGTAAGGTCTTCCAAAACTCCTCCAGGTGGCTTGGGCAAAGTGAGGCCCTGGACAGGGTTCCACAGCCTAGCTGCTTCCCATCTGCTGGCTTCCCAGCCTGTGGCCCTTGCACAGCACACTGTGCCACAGCCCCAAAGTTGCAAACAAATGGCCAAGAATGAGGTGGGCCATCTTGCTGCAGTTCATACTCCAATCTCACAAGAAGACCACCACTCCATGACAAAGTCCTATATCTCACAGACCGTGCCCACATGGTCAGAAGGTGACAGATGCCAAAGGGTAACAATGCCCCCAGGCTCACGAGAACACTGAGCTTGAGCCCGAACCCGAACATGTCTACCAGACATGGCCAAGATGGTGGCAGGGCCTAGATCCTTCTCTAGGAGCTGTGGGTTCTTCTAGGACACAGGTACAGTACAGAAGCCATAGCCAAGATGACAACCTCAGCTGTCAGTCCCATGTCCCTGTGCCCAGCACTGCCAGCTGACAACAATCTCAATTCAGAACAGCCTCAAAAGCAAGTTAAGTTTCCCCCGCTTCACAGGCAGTGCAGGACCCACTCAGGGCTCGCCTGCTGCTGTTATACACCAAATCTCAGAATGACACGTTCTCCAACATTCCCACTTTCCTAGTTTATTTCAGCAGCACCTCTAGAGACAAGAAGTCAACTTACCACTGTTGTTTCAGACTGCACTTCCTAAACAAGTAACATTTAAGGTTCGACATCAGAAACAACACACCAAGACAATCATGCCTGGGTGAGCATCGGGTTAAGCTTGTTCGCAGTTTGCCATCGGAAAACATGAAAAGAGGCACACACAAGCACGGTCCCGAGTTTACCCTCTCTCTCCTGGTTCCCAGTAGCACACAGAGGTACGTCCCGCTCTGTGGGCTGCTTGTTGCAGCCTTCGTTACCTTTTGTTCCCACCACATCAGAGCCAGCCACTTTCTAAGGCTGTTTTTTTGTTTGTTTTTGAGACAGGGTCTTACTCTGTCACCCAGTATGGAGTGCAGTGGCATGTGATCTCAGCTCACTGCAACCTCCGCATCCCGGGCTCAAGCCATCTTCCGACCTCAGCCTCACAAGCAGCTGGGATTACAGGTGTGCACCACCTTGCCCGGCTAATGCTTTTGTATTTTTAGTAGAGACAGGGTTTCACCATGTTGGACAGGCTGACCTTGAACTCCTGACCTCAGGTGATTTGCCCAATTTGTCCTCCCAAAGTGCCGGGATCACAGGCACAAGCCATTGTGCCCAGGCTTTAAGGCTCTTTTCAAATTACCTCCCTGGCCAGGCGCAGTGGCTCACGCCTGTAATCCCAGCACTTTGGGAGGCCAAGGCAGGTGGATCACCTGAGGTCAGGAATTCAAGAGCAGCCTGGCCAAAATGGTGAAACCCCATGTCTACTAAAAATAAAAAAAAAATTAGCCGGGCAAGGTGGTGCACATCTGTAACCCCAGCTACTCGGGAAGGTGACACAGGAGAATGGCTTGAACCCAGGAGGCGCAGGCTGCAGTGAGCTGAGATCACGCCACTGCACTCCAGCCTGGGCGACAGAGTGAGACTGCATCTCAAAAAAAAAAAGAAAAAAAATTACCTCCCTGGAGCTTCCAGAGCCCAGGCTCGCCCCAGCCCAGCAGGTCCGAACACAGACTGCCCCTTGACTCAGGTCCCACTTGGGTTCTGGCGACATGATGGTGATGCCCTGGTCTGCCTCCCAGATGCACCCCATCATTCTCCTTAACCCAGCAGCACTTGCTGGTGGCATGAACTGCCCCACTTGGCATCCAGTACTGTTCCCTCCCAGCAACACAGCAAAAAAAATCCACTGCTTTTGCTACAGTTGAGAAGTCGTGTCAATAACTGCTGTTCCCCTGCATACCCTCTGACAAGTTCCACCGCCAGCACTGACAGTTCCAGTCCTGCCACCCCACAGGTCCACAGACCCTGGGCCACTGAAGACCTCACTTCTGACACTGGTGTATCAGGCCTGCGTGCTGTACCCTTCATCTGTAATAGGCTTTGGGACAAACTGTAAGGGAGAAAATGTGCTATAATGACATCAAAGTTCACCGGCTGCTAAAAACCGGGAGAATGTTGCTGAATATTTTAATGGCTACAATAAATAAAACAAAAGTAAAAGTAATAAAAAATACAGTACATGTACTAGGGAAACAACTGAGATCAAGTACCAAGTCCCACCAGTCAAACTTCTTGAGCCTCCCTGCCCCTCCCTGCTTAGGGACACGTCTTCCACTGGACAGCTCCTGGAGGGCCTCATGTGTCCTGGCGCTGGTGCAGGAGGAAGCCTGGCGGAGAGACTGCTGTCAGGCAGGGCTCCAGATGCCATCGAATTGTTTTGATTGCCCTTTCTTTTTCTATTTCACTCTTGTCTTAAGCAATAATACCTGGACTTGGGTGATATTTGGTAGGTTATACTTTTTCCTAGTACCCATGAAAATAAATGCATAGCTATCAAAATAAAACATGCTCACCTAACAAGGCCATAAAGTCCTTTTCCACAGTGGGAAACATGGATCCTCGAACCCACAGGCTTTGCTTTGTCTGTCAGCAGCCCCTTCAAATCACAGATGAGGTGCAGACTCTGGCCATCCTAAACAAATGCCAGGCCTCTCACAGACACAGAGTAAATGTGATGTGTGGTGTCCTGGGACCTGCAGGTAGCCAATGTGCAGGACCCAGGAATAGCTGCAGGGAAGAGCCTGTCCACCCTCCCTTAAATATTAGCTTTTGTCACCCAGATTCCCTTTTTAAAAGGGGATGATATTTGGTGGGAGAGGCCAGGGAAGAAGCCCTAAGGCTCTGATGCATTCCTGCCCTCTGACTCCTGATCACCCTCACTGCTGCGCCCCTCCCCGCAGGAGCAGCCCAGACTTAGCGGATTCCCTCAGGAACCCCAGTTCCAGCCCCTGCCAAACTGCTCCCCTACCCTGCTGGCCTGGGGCTGGAACTGGGGTTCCTCTGTAGCACCCTGCAGTGCAGCTGGGCAAGCCACTTCTCTGTGCACCATAGGACACGCCTGTACAGGGGACAGTGCCATTGAGCCCACAGATGCTCTGAGGACAGGAGAGAGGCTATGTGCAAAGCATCTGCCCTGGGGCCAATGTGGCACTAACCGCTTGCCACAGAAGCCTCAAAAGTTAGACCTAGATGGATGTAAATTCTACCCTCTGCCCCTCTAGTGCCTGAGATGGGGTGAGGACACACTTGCCAAGCACCCACCTGTGAGAAGGGGACAGGGTATCACAGGCAGTCAGCAGGCAGCCAGCCTAGGCCCAGGCCCACCAGGAGCGCCTCCCCTGGCTATGTGGTGCACCCTCCCTAGATCCCCCCCTCCTCCCACCCCGGGCCTTCATGCCACAGGTCCCTGCAGCAGCCACCTCCTGCTCCGCACAGCCTTGCATGGGCTCTACTTCCACCTCCCCTTGGCACAGCCCTGGAATTGCACCAGGCTGAAGAAAGGAGAGCAGATACCACCCCCTCTAGTGATGTATCAACACCGATCAATGTCTGGGACCCCAGGCCCTGAAGCTGGATCTGGCCTCAAAATCCACTTTGACCTGGAGCTTCACTGATCGCTGGGGTGCAGGGGGGCCTGCCCTCTCCTTTTCAGATATGCCGAGCAATCCCCCCATCCAACTGTACATCTACTAATACTGCCAGAATTTCACACCCCTGCCTCTCCCCACAGACCCCAGAGGCCCTGTGAGGAAGCCTCACTTTCTAAGCCCCTATCAGCTCCCTGGGTTCTCAGCCTCCTGCTAGTGGCCTCCAAGACTGCCTTGAACTGCACCTCCCCCACTGACCCCAAGTGTAAAATGAGGCCTCTGGGATCCTCCTCCCCAATCTGTTACTCCCAAAGAGGATCCCACAGGCCCTCCTGCTTGCTGTAGGAACTCTGCTGAAGATGGACTAGGAAGAGCTCGTTCTTCACAGCCTCAGTGAGGCCGATCAGGCGCTATTTTATTTATTAAGAAATTCTTGGCCGGGAGCAATGGCTGACGCCTGTAATCCCAACACTTTGGGAGGCTAGGTGGGTGGATCACTTGAGGCCAGGAGTTCAAGGCCACCCTGGCCAACATGGCAAAACCCTGCCTCTGCTAAAAACACAAAAATTAGCCAGGTGTGGTGGCGCACGCCTGTAGACACGGCTACTGGGGAGGTTGAGGCACAAAAATTGTTTGAACCCAGGAGGTTGAGGTAGCAGTGAGCTCAGACTGCGTTACTGCACTTCAGCCCTTTTATAAGCAGCTAAGGCACAGAGAGGTCAGCTAATCTACCTGAGGTCACACAGCTGGGTTTGGGGCCCAGGCAGCCTGATTACAAGCACTGACTCTTTTTTTTTTTGAGATAGAGTTTCACTCTTGTTTCCCAGGCTGGAGTGCAATGGCATGAACTTGGCTCACCACAACCTCTGCTTGCTGGGTTCAAGTGATTCTCCTGCCTCAGTCTCCCGAGTAGCTGGGATTACAGGCATGCGCCACCATGCCCAGCTAATTTTGCATTTTTAGTAGAGATAGGGTTTCTCCATGTTGGTCAGGCTGGTCTTAAACTCCCAACCTCAGATGATCTGCCTGCCTCAGCCTCCCAAAGTGTTGGGATTACAGGTGGGTGCCACAGCGCCTGACCTACGCACTGGCTCTTTTACCACACTCTCAGCTGGCACTCACAGCAACACACAGATAGAGCATGCCTGTGGCCTTGAAGGTGCTCCTGGCCTGGCCAGGCAAGCAGACACATGATGAGAGAGCTTCAAAGGGTATAGCAGGCATGGCTGTGACACTCAGGATGCTCTGGGGCCCCTAGGAGGGTGACAGAGGGAGTCTGCGAGGATGCCTGGAGAGTAAGCAGGAGTCCTCTGGGCAAGCTGGGGAGGCAAGGACCCAGGAGCAGCAGAAGTAAAGGGCTGGGCACAGAGCAGAGCAGCGTGCGCAGAGTGCCAGACAAGGTGGGGACACCTCCCAGCAGGCCACCCCAGGCCATGCTCAGCTCGGAGTGACAGGGTCAGACTGTCGTTTTAAATAGCTCATTCTGCTGTGCAGAAGCGAACACACAGCTGAGGCAGGGAGACAGCTCTGTGGGCGCTGGCCAGCCTCAGGGAGCGACATGGTGAGGGGCAGGAAGGGACATGGCTGTGGGAAGGAGCAGGGCTGAGAGAGGGAGGACTCAGGACAGGCCGGGAAGCTCACCACTCGGCTGGTGGGAGAGGAAGGCTGTGTGCCTGCTGGGGTGCCACGGGATGGATGGGGGGCACCTGTAGCCAGACACCAGAGAGCTGCCATCAGCCTGTCCTACTGACGTGCACCTGCTGGTTCATTCATTCCCTATGGAAAGCTCTGAGCACAGACTTCCCGCAGATCACACTGCACCCATTCTGGGACACCAGTACATCACTGACCATGAGGGAAAAAATGGTGCCGACTGAAAGACACAGTTTCTCCTCAAAGACACAGAAATGCAACTGAAATGGGCATGTCATTCCTTCTCAGAGCAACCCTGAGTACCTGGAGGTAGGCCCAGGCGGAAGGTCTTCCTCACACCCTGCACACAGCCTGGAACCATAAGCCATCCCCACTACCCTCTCCCCTCAACCGTCATGAATGAGACCCTGAATGCCACACCCCTACCACCTTTCTAGACTTAACTCAGAAACAACCGCTACAGGCATTTCCACTTCTGGGTATGTACCCAAAAGAACCGACAGTGGTGACGTGGACAGACATTTACACACCCATGTCCACAGGAGCATTATTTGCCATGGCTAAAACATGGTGGTACAACCCAAGTGTCCAGGAACAGATGAATGAATAAGCCAAGTGTGATATATCTAAACAACAGGACGGTATTCAGCCTTAAAAAGGAAGGGAATCCTGACACATGCAACAACACAGACGAAGACTGAAGACATTATGCTGAGGGAAAGAAGCCAGTCGCACAAACACTGCACAATTCCACTCATACTGAGAAACCAGTAATCAGAGAGGCGGCAAGTTGAACAGTGTGTGCGCCCAGGGCTTGGGGAGGGGAGGGAGGGGAGGGAGGTGAGTGCTGAATGGGAACAGAGCTCAGTTTTGCAAGAAGAGTCCTGGAGACAGATGATCATGACCACACAACCGTGTGTGTGTAAGCCCACTGAAATGCACAGTTAAAAATGGTTAAGTTTTATGGGATGTATATTTTACAATTAAAAAAACAAAAACACCAACAGGACCCTGACAGAGCCTCTGCTGCCTGAGTTCCAAAGAGGTCCTCCTGAGGACCACTTTCCCTCAGGCATCCTTTAGGTGGCTCCTGGGCCCTCTGCTTCTCCTGCACAGGCCACTGAGGCTAACGGGAGCCTCATGTGTAAATAAATGGACAGGGCAGCCAAAGAAGTGAGGGACTGGGCTTGGAACTGAGACCAGGAAAACCTTCTGAGGTTGTGGAGCAAGTTGTATGTCCAAGATAAGCATGAACATCGCTCCCTTGTGGGACTGTGGGAGGGATGAGATGGCCATGTGGCAGAACTTGCAAGGCACATAGTCAAGTGCCAGCCTGCTGGAGGTGGGTCTCGATCTGTGCAATGGGAAGCATGGAAACCATCACCTCTAGGGCCACTGTGAAGCTATGAGTGCTCATGAGTGCTTGAGGGCTTTAAAAAAAAAAATTCTTCCCTCGTTTTCCTCTTAACTTCCCACACTATGCTGATGTATCAAGAGCCTTTCTGAATGCTAATACCACATCTGCAGGAGCTATGGGAAGATCCTGGGGAACAGATCTCAGTCCCCAAGCTTCAGTCTCCCCACTGGTCAATAGCAGGGCCCCAACACTGCCTATCTCGGTATGTGGGGGACAGACATAAACAAGTACTCTCCCCAGGCTCACTCTGGCAGGCCTCTTGGAGCCCACACCGGCTCACACACCCGACCTCAGCTGTTCAAGTAAAGCAGTGGGGGTCCAGGGGAGCTAGGGCATCAGGGAAGGGTCTCTGGCTCCGTAAGGCTCCAGGCAGTGGTGAAAGGACCCCGAGGTTGGAAGGCACATCCTGTGAGTACAGGCTCTGGGCAGAGCCATGGAAGAGGTACCCACGGAAAGGTGCCTCTGCCTGCAAAGGGCACCCACAGAAGATTCCTCTCCATTATTTGCCACTGTGAAAACTACCACCCAGCACTTTCACTGCCTGGCAGACCTAAGCACAAGTAGAGGCTCCCCTGGGTGCACAGGGAGACATTCACAGGAATATCTGCAAAACACCGTTTCATTAGCAAAACTCTGGAAGCCAGTTCCATGATCATGAAGTGGCTTCTAGCAGGGAATGCAATGCTGCAGTTAAAGGAGTGAGCTAGACCCACGTGTAACCAAGCACAGAAAGCTGGGACACACTGTGGAGGGAGGTGAGCTAGGTGTAGAGTGACTGCCCTGTGTGCCAGGACTGAATGAAAAGCCACATGCACAGTACGGCCCAGTGCTCTGGGCTGTGCCTGCACAGTGCAGGAAAATGGACTCTACACTAGTGACATGGGTCCTCTCCAGAGGGACAGAAGAACTGCATCAGGGACAGGGGTCAAAGAGGGCCTTTAGCGGTAACTCAAACATTTTACTTTTTAAAGGAAGATGTATTTATTGTGTGTGTACTGAAAAGTCAGGGAGAAAAAAGGGAAAATAAACATATTAAGGCAAACGATTAAGCTCAGGAATGCCCAGGAAAGCAGGGCCTTGCCTGGATGTGCAGGCTGAGGCTGGGTCCCAGGATGCTTCGAAGACCATGAGCCACCTAGATTCCATTCTGCACAGGGAAGGCTGGTTCTAAGGACTATACACAAGGATATCAGAGACAACGGGTTACAGAAGGCCGCCTTAGGCCAGGTTTGCTGGGTGACACCTGTTACTCACTGTCATTCTTTTTTTTTTTTTTTTTTTTTTGAGACGGAGTCTCGCTCTGTCGCCCAGGCTGGATGGAGTGCAGTGGCCGGATCTCAGCTTACTGGAAGCTCCGCCTCCCGGGTTTACACCATTCTCCTGCCTCAGCCTCCCAAGTAGCTGGGACTACAGGCACCCGCTACCTCGCCCGGCTAGTTTTTTGTATTTTTTAGTAGAGACGGGGTTTCACCGTATTAGCCAGGATGGTCTCAATCTCCTGACCTCGTGATCCGCCTGTCTCGGCCTCCCAAAGTGCTGGGATTACAGGCTTGAGCCACCGCGCCCGGCCTCACTGTCATTCTTAATAGCACCTCACTCATGTGACAGTGTCCTGGTCTGGATAAGATGCACAGTCACCCTAGCTACAGGGGGCAAGAAGCAGCTCACAGTGATGGTGCCACCCCTACCCCTGGGAGCCACAGTCAGCGCCACCACTATAAAGACAGCCCCACAGAGTCCTAGAGCTGGACTCGCGTGGAGGGAGGGGCATTTTACAGATGCAGACACTCAGAGAAATTGGATGCTAGCCCAAGGTGACACACGCCTACACAGCTAGGTTGGGGACCACAAAAATATGTCTGTCCCAAGCCTCTGTGAGCCTCATCTGTTCACATGGGTGCTATTACCCCATTTTCCCATCACGGGTGAGAAAATCAGTACCTACCTGCAGTACTCGAAGGTACCCACCAGCAGTGCCAATGTGGTGCTGATGGTGGGGTGAACTGGGGATTGGTGGTAGCCCCTCAGTCGGGGGAGGGAGAACTTTTTAAGTGACGGAAATATTCTACACCTCAACTGGGGTAGTTACACAGGTATATGAATTTGTCAAAATGCATCAAAATGTAGCATAGAGCTAAATAAAAAGGCAAAAGTGAAAGCAAGACAGACATCAGTGTTTAATGAGGGACTTCCACTGCCAAAGGTACACCTGAAATAGGCACATCGTACTGTATGCAAATTAGACCTCACTAAAGGCAATTTTCAAATTGTTGGAGGTAGAATCAGAAAGACGGCTGAGAGGAAAGTTCCTAAATATGGTTTTTAATGCCTGGAGTTTGAGACACCAGTGTGGGGACACTGACACTGATGAGGCCAAAGGGGCTCCTCAGACTGAGATGAGAGCTGAAGGCCATGAGTGACCAGGTGGATGAACAAAGCCCATGGAAAGGAGAAGTGGATAGAACACAGAGACAGTGGCAGCAGCACCTGGGGCCACCATCCACCTGAGACAGGTAGGGTGGGCCAGGCTGCCCCACCTACTGCACACACAGTCAGAGAGAGCAGCAGGAAAGGGGACGGGCACAGGGCGCCCTGCCAGGAGCAGTGTTTCTGCATTGTCCCAGCCAGGCGGCACTAGAGGAAAGGAGAGGAGAGGAGAGGCTTGGGTGAACAGGGTGGGAGACATGGCTTGGTGAAGGCATAGGGGAACAAGGAGGCAGGCAGGAGATACTAGGCAAGGAGGGGACTGTCAAGCAGACTCCATGGCACTGGGAGGAAGAGGTGTGAGCATTCATCCTGTAAATGGATGACCCTTGGAAATGAACAGCTGAGGCTGCATGGCACCCTGCCAGTCACAAAGTGCTTTTTCAAAGTTGTCTTTTTATCGAACTCCTGGTTACAAAGAGCCGAAGCTCTGCATTACTGTGTGCGGATATTCGTGCATGGCAAATCTGTCATCCAGACAGGCCAGTTTTCCCCTTCCTCCTTCACTCAAAACTCAGGCCTGGCAAGGGATAGAGCATCGGATCACTACCACACCAGGCAGCCGGACAGAGCCAACCTGTAGCTCCACCTCGCCCTTAGTGGGTCATCTGGAATCCACACACCCGGGCCCACTGGCAGCAGGTGAGGTCAGGAGACAGGCACTGTTGCCAGCAGGAGAGGCTGCGGTGACTCTTGACTCTCAGGAGACTATATGGCCCCATAAATGCGGCCAGCACAGTCAGCACAGAACAGCCTGAAGACTCAATGGGGCCGGGTGCAGTGGCTCACGCCTGTAATCCCAGCACTTTAGGAGGCTGAGGTGGGCAGATGACCTGAGGTCGGGAGTTAGAGACCAGCCCGGCCAACATGGTGAAACCCCCATCTCTACTAAAAATACAAAAATAAGCTGGGTGTGGTGGCGCATGCCTGTAATCCCAGCTACTCAGGAGGCTGAGGCAGAATTGCTTGAACCTGGGAGGCAGATGTTGCAGTGAGCCAAGATCATGCCAATGCACTCCAGCCTGGGTGACAGAGTGAGACTCGGTCTCAAAAATAAATAAATAAAAACAAAACAAAAGACACAATGAGGTAGGGTTTCCTTTTTTTGGAGGGGAGCGGGCTATAAGAAGCAAATGCGGCATTAGCCATGCTGAAACCTAGAGAGATTTCTGATGGCCCAGTGATGAAGTCAGCAACAGTGACTGCCACCATCTGGGAAGGCAGCAGGCTGAGACAGGGCTGCTCGTCTCCCAAGGGAGGGGTGCCTGGCACACACCAGGAAGCAATGTTGGTGTCTGGCATCAGGAACACTTTCGTAGGTTTGGTGGGAACCCAAACCCACCTGGGTTGCACAATGGAGCTGCTGCAGACACGAGAGTTCATTCAGTCACCTTTTGACAGACAGGCTCTCCCTGTGTTGTTCAGTCTGGTCTCAAACTTCTGGGCTCAAATGATCCTCTTGTCTCAGACTTCCAAAGTGTTGGGATTATAGGTATGAGCCACTGTATCTGGCCTCAGCTGCTATTTATCTCCTGGAAAAATGAGAACGTTGGCCAGGCACGATGGCATGTACTTGTAATCCCAGCTAATCAGGCAACTGAGGTGGGAGGATTGCTTGAAGCCAGGAGTTTAAGACCAGCCTGGGCAACATAGTGAGACCCTGTCTCTAAAAAAATAAATAAATAGATAAATAAAAATAAAAATTTTAAAATTAAAAAGTTAGCCAGGTATGGTGGCATATACCTGTAGTCCCAGCTACTCAGGATGCTGAAGTGGGAAGATCACTTGAGCCCAGAAACCCAAGGCTACAATGAGCTATGGCCATGCCATTGCACTCACGCCTGGGTGACAGAGACTGTCTCCTTTTGTTTAAAAAAAAAAAAAAAAAAAAAGGCATGCCCATATTGTGTGTGCCCTGTGCCTTCTGAGGAGGAACTCAGGGAGCAGACAGAGGGCTCACATTCGTGCTGGGGAAGGCAGGCAACAGACAAGACCATAGGCCACACTAAAAGCCATGAAGAAAATAAACAGTGTGATTGATGTGAGTTGAAGGCTTCCCTTGCAACCACTGGGCCAGACGAGGTGGTCACCTCAGCCCTGGAGCCCTGAGAGAACCTGGGGAGGTGATACATCTGGAGCAAGCAGTGCAAGCTTGTCCAACCCATGGCCCTTGGGCCACATGCAGCCCAACACAAATTCATAAACTTTCTTAAAACATTATGAGATTTTTTTTAAGCTCATCAGCTATCATCAGTATTAGTGTATTTTATGAGCAGCCCAAAACAATTCTTCTTCTTCCAATGTGGCTCAGAGAAGCCAAAAGATTGGACAGCCTGATCTAGAGCAAGTTGCATGATGACCCCACCTCCCCTTCAGGGCAGCTGGCTCCTCATGAGCCAATGAGGGGTGCTAGACAGGGCCAATGGGAAACTACGATCACGAGAACTGTCCCAGCAGCCAGCTGCAAAGGTGCAGACACCATCTGGACAAGGAGCCTGTCTGTGGTCTGAAGCCTGGCAAGCAGGCCAAGGGGCACCAGGGCCCTGGTGGGCAAGGCTCCAGGCCCAGGCCAGATCTCCTTCTGCATGCATTCCAATACATCTCCTCTTCTGGGGCCGCGAGCCTTCGGCATCCAAGTCAGCTAAGGGGCAGGGACTCTACCCGGGCGTGTGCTGGAGCCCGCTCACGCCAGCTTTACTGAGAGAGCAAGCCAGTGGTGACACTTTCAGGAATCAAAAGAGTCATTACTAACAATTACATTATATAAGCTTACAATAAGTTGTGATAAGAACAAAGGAGGAAGTTTTCAGTACTGTGTACTCAAAACTCATCACTTCCTACTTATTTTACCAAACTTAGTACTATCTAGGTTTCTGGGGTTATTCATGACTACTGTATGGGCATGGAGGACATGGTGTGCTCCTCTGTCTCTTTCCCAACCTCACATTCAGTGACCTCATGTTAGTGGCTTGAAGTCAGCCATGGTGGGAGTATTTCCACCACAGAAATCAGTAAACACTATAAATCAGGGCTTGATTTTATGGGCTCCAAACTAGAAATCTGCAAACTTCTGGGCCATTCCATAACACTGTCTGTTTTTGTAAATAAAGGTTTTACTTTTTTCATTTTACATGTTGTTTAGTGAGGTAAAATTCACATTGACATAAATTAACCACATCAAGTTTTACTGGAACACAGTCACGCTCATTCACTCACAAACTGTCTCCAGCTGCTTTTGTGCTACAAAGGTAGCAGTACAACAGAGACTCTACAGCCATACGGCCTGCAAAGATGAAAATATTTACTATCTGGCCCTTTACAAAAAGTTTGCCAATTCCTGGGGTTTAGACTTAAGAAAGTGATGGAGAAAATGTTAATAACACAATTAAAAAGTGTGTCATGCCTGAAATCATTACACTGGGAGCAGGACAACTGAGAAAACATTCTTATAGTACAGGTATTTGAAAACTATTATCCAATTCAGCAAAGACATCACTTGACTCATTAACACAAAGATATCCACCAAGCTGGTGCAGTGGCTCACGCCTGTGATCCCAGCACTTTGGGAGGCTGAGGCGGGTGGGTCACTTGAGGCCAGGAGTTCAAGACCAGCCTGGCCAAAATGCAGAAACCCTGTCTCTACTAAAGATACAAAAATTAGCTGGGTGTGGTGGTGCACACCTGTAGTCACAGCTGCTTAGGAGGCTGAGGCACAAGAATCACTTGAATTCAGGAGGTGGAGGTTGCAGTGAGCGGAGGTTGCACCACCACACTCCAGTCTGGGTGACAGAACGAGACTCTGTCTCAAATAAAAAAAATAAAAATAAAAAGAATAAAGATATCAACTAAAGTCATGTCAAAACCAATCATAAGTTGATATAAAAGCTCAGCAAAAATCAATGGAAGCAGCTGGTGAGAAGCAATTGGCTATGTGCAACTGACAATAGTGTTGTATATTTCATTACTATTTGCAAATTATATGCCACCCATCCTTTATACCAGTAAAACTCATAAACTTACATGCATATTTACATATGTATATATATGGATTTTTTTTTCTTTTTCCTGTGCTGGTTGTCAAATTTTCACCAGCACACCACTGTCTATACCTTAGTATATGCCTTATGTATATTAGAGCTTCATTATTTTGAAGTGCTTGAAATAGAGTCTGAATAAAACTAAAGTCCATTTGCATTACTGTATTTCAACATTCCATATAAATGAAAGGACTAAAGAATCTGGATTTTTTAGAAATGCCAACTCATAAATTTTTCAATGTTTACTAAAAAAAATGCTTCCAAGTTTTATCACCTTCTTGTGCAAACAAAATTTCTCCACAATTATAAAAGTCAAGCAAAACAGAAACAAAAACAAAACAAAACCCACACCCTAACATATAAAAGTGATGTTTTGGACACAAGTACTCTTTAAAAAAAAAACAAAAGGCAATGTTATTTCAGTAATGTTATTCAGGTTGGGTGCAGTCGCTCACACATGTAATTCCAACCCTTTGGGAGGCCAAGGAGGAAAGATCACTTGAGGCCAGGAGTTCAAGACCAGCCTGGGCAACACAGCGAGACCATCTCTATAAAAAATACAAAAATTAGTGAGGTGTAGTCGCTAGCACTTGTAATCCCAGCTACTTGGGAGGCTTAGGCAGGAGGATCCCTTGAGCCCAGTAGCTCAAGGCTGTAGTGACCTATGATTGCACTACTGTGCTCCAGCCCGGACAACCAAATTTTTTAGAGCAAGACTCTGTCTCTAAAAAATAAGCAAAACCTTGTCTCTAATAATACTAATAATCATAATGTTATTCAACACAAGTTCAGCATTGACTATGTTCCCTAACACCCTGTATTTTATTTTCCTTATAATTTCTTTTTTTCTTTCTCGCTCTGTTGCCCAGGCTGGAGTGCAGTGGCGCAGATCGATCTCTGCTTACTACAAGCTCCACCCCCAGGTTCATGCCATTCTCCTGCCTCAGCCTCCCAAGCAGCTGGGACCACAGGCGCCCATCACCACACCTGGCTAATTTTTTTGTATTTTTAGTAGAGATGGGCTCTCACAGTGTTCACCAAGATGGTCTCGATCTCCTGACCTCATGATCTGCCCACCTTGGCCTCCCAAAGTGCTGGGATTACAGGTGTGAGCCACTGCGCCCGGCCTATAATTTCTTTTTTTTTTTTTCTTCCAGACCAAGTTCTGCTCTTGTTGCCCAGGCTGGAGTGCAATGGTGTGATCTCGGCTCACCAGAACCTCCGCCTCCTGGGTTCAAGTGATTCTCCTGCCTCAGCCTCCCGGTAGCTGGGATTACGAGCATGCGTCACCACACCTGGCTAATTTTGTATTTTTAGTAAAGATGGGATTTCTCCATGTTGGTCAGGCTGGTCTCAAACTCCCGAACTCAGGTGATCCGCCTGCCTCGGCCTCCCAAAGTGCTGGGATTACAGGCGTGAGCCACCATCCTTATAATTTCTATGGAAGAAACAGCATGCGCATTTTCCCCTAGTCTCACCTCCAATTTACCCACTGCACCCTGTAGATGCCATTGTTTCCTACGTGTGCCATGACATGGAAGACTGAAAGCAGTGTGACAGCAGGAGGGCATGGGCTCTATATAATGGGTGGCCAAGAGAGGCCTGAAGAAGTCCGACTGTCACAAGAACTGGATGAGGGAGAATGAGGGCAAGGGTTCAAGTTGAGCTGAGAAAGGAAAGAAGGGCCCAAGGCCTGTAGCATGTGTAGATCATGACAATAAGGACTGTGGGCGTCTATTCGAAGGGTGATGGAAAACCACTGAAGGATGTGAAGTGACAGTGGTGTCATCTGCTTATCAGTGTGGAAGGGGCAGGACCAAGAGGGAAATGGCCAGGGTTGGACTCAGATGGAGGGCAGAGGAGGGCTGGAGAACATGCATCCTGGCAGTAGCCCCCGGGTCTCACAGGTGGAGTAGGTGACTAAGGTGAGAGGAAGGCAGAGGCAGGGACCACTCCTGGGTGTTTAGCAGAGCCATGGGGTGTGGCTTCACTGACTGTGTGGAGAAAACCAGGTGTTGTCCAGTCAGTCCTGGTGGGATGGACCCCAGGCCTCTAGGAACATGACTGGTGGCCTTGACTGGAGTGTCGTGTTGCACACTAGTGCTCTGAACCTTCCGGAAACGCATGAGAGGGGAACTAATCCTCTCCACTGATTGCAGTACATAGAGGCCCGCAATCCACTCCAGAGCTGATTGCTCTCAATAGTGCTCAAGTGCTCTTCAGGCTAGAGCAGTCTACTTTTATTTTCATTTTTTTTACAGTTTAATTGAAGACAATGGAGCACAGGGGAAAACAAACTAACCCATTTCCCCTGCCCCAACCAACACAAGTGCTTCCATTTCACCCCAGATTCTAGTTCTTCAGGCATCCAGCCTATCCAGATGCCTGAGTGACAAAACCACTCCTTCCCCTCTCATGGCAAGGCCTGCCCATTTTTCTTTTCTTTTTTTTTTTTTTTTTGAGGCGGAGTCTCGCTCTGTCGCCCGGGCTGGAGTACTGTGGCCAGATCTCAGCTCACTGCAAGCTCTGCCTCCCGGGTTCACGCCATTCTCCTGCCTCAGCCTCCCGAGTAGCTGGGAGTATAGGCGCCCGCCACCTCGCCCGGCTATTTTTTGTATTTTTTAGTAGAGACGGGGTTTCACCGTGTTAGCCAGGATGGTCTCGATCTCCTGACCTCGTGATCCGCCCGTCTCGGCCTCCCAAAGTGCTGGGATTACAGGCTTGAGCCACCGCGCCCGGCCGGCCTGCCCATTTTTCTATAGAGCCTCCAGAATCACGCTTTCAGCTATAGGCTATTTGACTCTGTGCATGCACCATGATTCTGAAGCTTCTCCCATGCTGTTTAAAAATAAACTTCATTAAAAAAAAAAAAAAAAAAGAATTAAATGGAGACAAGGACTTGCTATGTTGGTCAGTTTGGTCTTGAACTCCTTGCCTCAAGTGATCCTCCCACCTTGGCCTCCCAAAGTGTTGGCATTACAGGCATGAGCCACCAAGCTCCGCCTGTAAATAAACTTCCAAGAGTAAAATTACTGGGTCACAGGACATGAGCATGTCTATGCCTCTTGCTACATAAATAGTTTCCAGGAGGGTGACAGTGGCTCTGAGCTCCTGCCAGCAGGGTGATGCAGGCTGTTGGGGGTGGGGTAGGAGATAGGCCAGGAGAGATAAAACAGCAACAGGCTGGCTTAACGTCCAGTCTTGATTACCTGCCAAGACCATTCTGCCCACATGTTTTTGTGCAAGGTATATGTTCCAGGTATCAATTATGTCAACATTTTTCCATCCAGTAAAATCTTGGAGATCTTACGATTTATGATTACTTGTGTTTTTCTCGAGACAGGGTCTCGCTCTGTCACCCAAGCTGGAGTACAGTAGCGTGATCTTGGCTCACCGCTGCCTCAGCCTACACAGCTCAAGCAATCCTCCCATCTCAGCCTCCTGAGTAGCTGGGACTACAGGCACATGCCACCACCCCCAGCTAATGTTTGTGATTTCTAGTACAGACAAGGTCTCACTACGTTGGCAAGGCTGGTCTCAAACTCCTCGCCTCAAGCGATCCTCCACCTCGGTCTCCCAGAGTGCTGGGAATACAGGCTGGAGCCACCATGCCTAGCCACAATTGTTGATTCTAAAGTATATCTCTACACAGGAAGGATATTGGCTATTGCTTCTGAAAGGCAGTTTCATGTGCACAAAGTTATATTTTGATCACCCCACCTGCAACTGCAGCACAGAGAGATTTGGGAAAGTATAGGCAGCTTTTTCTTTTTGAGACGGAGTCTCGCTCTGTCGCCCAGGCTGGAGTGCAGTGGTGCGATCTCCACTCACTGCAAGCTCCGCCTCCCGGGTTCACACCATTCTCCTGCCTCAGCCTCCTGAGTAGCTGGGACTACAGGCAGCTGCCACCATGCCCGGCTAATTTTGTATTTTAGTAGAGACGGGGTTTCACAGTGTTAGCCAGGATGGTCTCGATCTCCTGACCTCGTGATCCGCCCATCTCGGCCTCCCAAAGTGCTGGGATTACAGGCTTGAGCCACCACGCCCGGCCAGTATAGGCAGCTTTTAAACCTGATTGTGAATTTCAGCCTAAGCACCTCTTCCAAGGAAGAGGCTCTGGACTCTGATGTCTGGGATTTTGTTCTATAACCAATTTCTTCCTGTTTTCCCCTGAGGGAGCATTTAGAAATGTGTAAATTATGCAATGTTGTCTTGTAACTGCTCATTGCTGACACTAAAGGAAAGACTATCCTTGAAAAAGAACAGCATTTGTGAAAATCGAAGTCCAGTATCTACAAACTCATCTAGGGGAATAATACCCCCTAACTCCTGAAAAGTCAAGAAGAGGCTTATACATGTTTAGTACCTACTAGGTACTAAATTTCCTTTCAGGCACTGTTTACCTTTAGCAGGACAGGGATGTCTTCACTTTATAGAGAGTATTAATAGCACTGATAAATATTTGATGTGATTTGTCCAAGGACATACAACTTGAAGACAGAGCTGTAGAGATTTGAATCCAGGTGTAATTCCCAAACTCTTACATATTAAATACTTTTCTTTCTTTCCTTCTTTCTTTGGGAGGAGGGGAGAGGAGGCTTAGAGGATTTCTAGTTGATTGTTAAACCTATTCATCAACCTACCCATAAGAAATGAAAAGGCTCCCTTCTCCACAAGAAAAGACCTCATGAACTGGAGCTGACATGGCTCAAAGGCTCTAGAGACATCGGAGGCTGTATCTGACTGGGGAAGGGACAGGGGATCCTCTGTACTCCACGACAGCTCAGGCACAAACTCCCCAACTTCCGACGTGGAAAAAGACAGCAGAGTCCCCAGGTCTCTACCCAAGGTGCAGGCAACCCAAGGCACTTGATGGGCACTGTCCAGGTGGCACTGGGTTCATGTGCATTCCCCTCCCCTCTACAATGGGCAGCGGTGTTATCTCCGGATGAAAGCAAAGGCTCTGAGGGCAGAAGGTGTTGGGCTCACAGCTGTGCAGTGCCAGCAACCTAAACTCGCTATGCTTCAGTTTCCTGAATTAGCCCATCTATAAAATGGGATGATTCTTAGCACAGAGTGAGCACACAGTAAGAGCTGATGCTGTTGTCCTTGCAACCATTTCTGTTATGACCTCAGGATAAAGTCCCTATAGTCCCTTACGAAGATTTACATGTCAAGCCCTTGGTTTGTGAAGTGGGACTGGTAACCAGATTCAATGAGATCCATGCCCTGGGCTTGGTGACAGAATCATTGATGGAATTAAAATCCTCACTTCCCCCTTGCAACCACATGGCCTCAGGAAGACAACATCCCAAACTCATCTGTCACAGGAAGACAGTACCAGCATCTTCATGATCAGGGTGACTAAATGGAGGCTAGGCATTGTGCCAGGCTCTCAACACACCCCAAACACCAGAGGATGGTATCAACAGGTGATGGCAATGCCAGCTCCATGTCACAGGTAAAAAGACTGAGGCTTGGAGACATTAAGTGATCTGCTCCAAGGTCACCGAAGTAGAAACAGCTGAGAAGGACCCGAAGCCTTCCAGCTAAGGTCCAGAAGCTGTGCTAAGGGTAGTGTCTGGCCCGGCGCAGGGTCTCACGACTGTAATTCCAGCACTCTGGGAGGCCGAAGCAGGCAGACCGCTTGAGCTCAGGAATTTGAGACCAGCCTGGGCAACATGGTGAAACCCCATCTCTACAAAAATTACAAAAAAGCAGCTGGTTGTGGTAGCATGTGCCTGTAGTCTCAGCTACTCAGAAGGTTAAGGTAGGAGGATCACTTGAGCTGGTGACGTGGAGGTTGCAGTGAGCTGATTGTGCCACTACACTCTAGCCTTGGTGACAGAGTGAGACCCCATTTCAAAATAAAATAAAAAGGTGGGGGACTGGGTGGGGAGTGTCTGCCCAGGCCTGGCCCAAGGGAGGGAGGAGGCACGTGCAGGCTTATGTGGGCCTGAGGTCCAACAGACCCCTCGAACCATGGGAGGAATCCAAAGGGCTGAAGGTTGGAGAGAGCCAAGTAACCATCACAGGAGGGGGCTTCCTCCAGGGGTCTGGCCAAGTCCAGGCTCAGTCACCTCAACCCCAATACTCATGAGCTAAATGACTACCATGCTCAGGCCCCACTAAGTCTGAATTCTTACCCCAAACCCAACTGGGTCCTCCCAGGTTAGGCAATGCTACTTCTGTAACCTGAAGTCAGAAATGGACCCACATCCATTTGTAAACTGGTTACTGGCCCTAACAGAATGAATGGTTCATTAAATACCAGCAAGAAAACAACCAACCAGTCTTTGCCTTCAAGGGGAATGGGGGTGGGGGAAATGACATGCACGTCAGACCGGTTACAGGAGGCGCTGCGGGAAAGATCAGACCAGGATGCCTGGAATAGTCAGAAGACAGGGCTGCTTATGGAGGCTCTGGACCCTAAGCCCAGAGAGGCAAGGAGGGAGAGAGGGCAGGTGATCAGGTGGGGTACACAAAAAGGTCAGGAGCTGACTGATGAGCAGCTGAGCCTGGCTGGAGCAGGAGAGGAAAAAGGGCTACCTGACCCAGAGCCTGGGGCATAATGTGCTCAGATGATTCTTTCCTGACTCTCTCAGTTGCAAGTGAGGGAAAAGTCAGCTCAAATGGGTTTAATCAAGAAAGAAAACCATAGGCTCACTTAGTTTAAAAGTTTGGGGCGGCCGGGCTTGGTGGCTCACGCCTGTCATCCATCCCAGCACTTTGGGAGGCCAAGGTGGGTGGATTACCTGAGGTCAGGAGTTCAAGACCAGCCTGGCCAACATGGCAAAACCCCGTTTCTACTAAAAATACAAAATTAGCTGGGCGTGGTGGCAGGTGCCTGTAATCCCAGCTACTCGGGAGGCTGGAGCAGGAGAACTGCTTGAACCCAGGAGGCAGAGGTTGCAGTGAGCTGAGACTGTGCCATTGCACTCCAGCCTGGGAGACAGAGCAAGACTCCAACTCCTGGGGAAAAAAAAAAAAAAGGTTAGGACAGGCTTCACTTCAGATCAGCCAAGCCACAAGGTCTTAGTCCTCTCTACTCCTCTGACCAGGTCTTACTCCTGGACAGGCTGCCTCCAGGCAGCAAACCCCAGCAGAAAACAGCTCACATCCTCTCCCATTTAAGTCTCCCCAAACTACTCCAGCAAAGTGTTACAACTTTCACAGGCTCTGATTGGGTCACAGGTCTGTCTCTGAACCAATCACTGCCCAGGAAGATGCAGCCCCATGACTGGCCAGTTGTACCTACATTACTAACCATCCAATGTGCATGGACTGGAGAGAGGAATGGGCAGCTCTCAGGAAAACGAGGATGCAGAGACCAGGAGGAAGGCAATGGGAGCTAGATGGGCTCTCTACCACCAAACCTGTGTATTATTAGGTAGCATGCATGTGAGCACCCAGGATGCTTCATGCACAGGGCCATGTCCCATTCTTAAAAGCCTTCCTATGCAGCATTTTTTACATCTTTCTGGAAAAACAAAGGCTGCAAATCTAACCTCGTTGAAGGCTGCAAGGTGAATGGCAGGGTCAATGGTTCTAACTCCATTCTGCTTAAGTCCTCCACCCAGGAGAAAGACTGTCTTCTCCACTATATGCCACCTAAAGAGCTGAGACTCTACCCAGTCAGCAACAGACCACCAGAGAAGTCAATCATCCCAATCTGTTTTCAGATATACAAAGGCAGGAGACTGACTGGGATACTGCTGCACTAGATCCTCTAAAGGTCCAGCTTGCAGGAAGGAGGACTCCAGGATGGCCCTAAGGTGGTCTACAGAGCAGTAGATCATGGCGCCACCAACAGACACAGCACAGCATGACAAGAGCAGAGGTGAAGAAGGTATATCCACTTTGGAGTGGACTGTCTAGACATCCAGGCACAGGAGACAGCGCTGGAGAGCAAGTGTCCAGGTGCCAAGGAAGCCGTGGCTCTGAGACAACCTGGGGAAAGTCTTAAGGGCCAAAGACCGTGAGCAGAGCTACACAAAGCCAAAACACCTGGGGGGAGCAGGAATCACTGGAAGGGGTTGTGGAGAGAAAAAAAGAGACCAATGCAGCAAGGGGCAAGGGAACCAGGGAGGCACACATCCCCCACTGTTAGGCCTTGTCATTCATTCCAAGTGCCCATGGTGAGCACAGAGAACAGCATCCTAAAGAAAAGACAACCTGGCGTGACAAACACAACAGGCATCCTTGTGCCCAAGGACAGCTCATCTTCCTAAACAGATGATGCCACTTCCTATTTCCCAACTTGAGGGAGCCCACCACCCAACCAGATAGGAAACCATGTCCACAGTGCTCTCAACACAGAAGAATCATCACCAGGGTGATGAGAAGGTGCCCACTCGGTCACACCCCTAACTCCTCATTGGGCAGACAGCATGTCCAGAGAGGCAATCCACAAGTCTTCCGCATACTATCCAGCACAAATACCACCTGCCAACTACACCAGAACACCTAACATGCCCCCTCCCTACTCCAGGCCAGGGTTTTCACCATTTTCCTTCAGGTACATAGGGCTGTAGCAGCCTGGGAGCACATGCTGTTTCCGTCTGCATAAAAGACCCTGCTCCTTCTGGAAAAACCTCCCTGACTTCCTGTGGGCACTGACACTTTCTTAAAAGGCCCTCCCATGCCACCCCAAGCCAAGCCAGAGTGTGTCTCCTGAAGTTTCCAGAACTGGAAACTAGAAAGTAACTCCTCTCTACGACAGGTCAAACTCAGGAGCTGCTGCCTTTCCCAACACATGAAGCAGCCCATCCACAAGACTTGCGGACACACAGACACACACACAGAGACAGACACACATACACACGCAGATATAGTGCCGAGGACCAGAAACAGAAAAGATTCCCTCTCCTTTCTCTCCACTCCAATTTCAATCCCAAACAGCACTTATTTAAGCTCAGCTCAGTGTTTAGAGGGAAAAAGCTGGGCCGCAAATGCAGAAGGAGCTCACAGGAGGGCAGTGCTGAAGCTCTCCTGGGAGAAGACAGGCTCTCCCCTCAGGGGCCCACAAGTTCAGGCGCTTGCTTGCCCACCAACCATCAAGGTGAGAAATGAAATGCTTGAGAAACTCCCCTAAGGCAGAAGTGAAGGTGAAATACCCATTCACAAACCTTTCCCTCACAAGGCCGGGCACGGTGGCTCACGCCTGTAATCCCAGCACTTTGGGAGGCCGAGGTGGGCGGATCACGAGGTCAGGAGATCGAGACCAACCTGGCTAACACGGTGAAACCCTGTCTCTACTAAAAATACAAAAAAATTAGCCAGGCTTGGTGGCAGGCGCCTGTAGTCCCAGCTACTCAGGAGGCTGAGGCAGGAGAATGGTGTGAACCTGGGAGACGGAGCTTGCAGTGAGCCGAGATCGCGCCATTGCACACTCCAGCCTGGGGGGCAGAGCGAGACTCCATCTCAAAAACAACAACAACAACAACAAAAAAAAACAAACCTTTCCCTCACAGACGAGCCTGAGACTTACTTAACATGTAGCCCACTTTTGTCACTGCCAGGCAAAAGGGGGAGCAGACAACAACTTCAGGGGCTTACTGAGAGCCCCCCCAGAAACACAAGGTGGGGGGTGGGGTTTGGGAAATGGAGGCTGCAAAAGAAAGATCACTTGAGTCCACCCCTCTCCGTTAACCAAAGGGGAAGAAGCCAGGCCAGGAAACACAGGTACGGGAAGAACAGATGAGAGGAAACAGGCAGGACAATCAGACCCAACAGATCTCCCAGCCTCTGCCCAGGGTCCACAAGTTCAGAGAAGCTACAGGAGAGGCCACAGCTCTTGCCTGGGTCACAGCACAGTTTCCTCATGACCACAGGAGGCCTGGGGGGGTTCAGGCCACCTGGACCGCACCACCTCCCCCAGCATGAGCTCCATTCCAGGCAGTGACTGAAGCACCAGGAGACTGTCAAGACAGGGAGGAAAAAAACAGCACCATGCAAGACTCTCTCCAGCCCAGGACAGGATCTGAAGCTGCAGCTGGCCAGCACCTGCACTAGGACAGTGTGACAGCGAGGTCCCCAAGGGTGACTACAGGCAAATGCAGTCTGCGGTTCAACCAGAACGAGAAGGTACTTAAAACTCCACGCAGTGACCTCACACCAGCCAAACCACCCTGTTGCTTCTCTGGACCTTACACTTCAGTTACTCCCATTTTTGCCTTCTGGAGCCAAGGCCCAACTATGTGACGGTCACCTCAGGAGAGGTGATGACATCAGTGCACATCCACGGACACTGGATCCACTACTCTTCTCTCGTTAACAGGACCTTGATGTCTCCTGGGAACACCCCCTCTATTGTGGGACTGTTTGGGTGAAACTCACACCAGATTCAGGGGTAAACCAATCAACTAATTCAATCAAACTGCTGATTCAATCAAAGCTCAGAAAAGGCATTAGGAAATGTTTGGTGGGGATTCCGGCAGAGTCGGGAGTTCGGTGAGGGAAAATCCTCAAACTGCTGGGACGGAGAGGAAGACACCCTATTGTGTGAAGGCAACACTGCAAAAGAGGGAGAGAGATAAACCAGGTCCTCACCTGATCGCAGACTTGCCTTTGGGCCTGCGTGACCCTCAGCCCCTTTGTGTCTAAGCTCCTGCCACCAGTACAGCACTAACCTCCCTCTAGGGCTGGACAGGCCACAGAATTAGTATAGGAAGTAAAGACAGGCAACCAGTTAAGTGAACACGGAAGGAAACAATGTGAACCAATGACCACACAAAAGTTATCCTTATTTTATATCCCTTCACATCAGTATCATGGGTCTCCCACTGACAGCACTGAAAAGCCAGCTTGAGGACTGCTTGCCTAGGCACCATGCAAGATGCACCCGGGAGGTGAATGGAGTTGGCAGCATCTATAAAGGGTTCTAGAGGGCTGGCCTGCAGAACAGGAGGGCTGTTAGCTACCATGGTAACTACCACATCACTCTGGTGGGAAAGAGGATGTGGCCACCTCTCTGCACCTATCTCAACTCAAGCTGGGCCAGGAACCTGATGACTAGAAGTGGGGACATCAAAACAAGTCATCAAGGGGATAAGAAGAACCTAAACCCAGTGTGTGCAGGTGGCTGCCCAGAGAGCCAATGTGACCAGGAGTGTGGGTGGGAAACAGAAGAGTGCACTGCTGTGCTGAAGGCACAAGCAGGCAGTGGGGCCGCCAGGGCCTGGGAGTGCTGCCAGCCCACTGGGCTCTCGGTGTGGGCCACGGGTCACACGCACCTGAGTCCTCCCAGTAACTCACCACTGCTGACACCTGCACCACAGAACCCCCACCAGAGTCAAGGCCAGCCACAGCCAACACCCTACAAAACCATGCTGTGCACCCAGCACACCAGTACCCGAGTCTCCACAGCAGCCACGAGGCTGACCCACCACAGGGAGTGGTCTGGACAAAGCGCACCCCACTTTCTGGCCATAACAAAAGAAAATCTGGGGGGATGTGTGTCCAGGAATGCCATATGTTTTGTCACATGACCAAAAAAGGCCAAAGGATCGCTGGGGACCCAGCCTTCACAGACGAAGTGACATTTGAACAGTGTCTAGGGAACACAGACAGGCAGAAACCTAAGCTCAAGCGCCACCTTCTCTGTTAGTGTGAAAAATACCAGATGAGAAAGAAAGAGGAAAACACACCTCACACCCCTTCCTCAGCCAGTTCCAGAGAAAGCACACAGCATTTCAGGGACCACTGTCCTCCCAGCCTGGCATAAAAGCAGCGCACAGATGAATCCAGCATAAAGAGCTGGACCCAGGCAAGAAAGGGGAGTGCCTGCGCAGCACGTGCCCACTGGCCTCTCACAGATGACATGGAAGGCAGCCAGCAGGTGGGTGTGTTCCAAGCCCAGCCTCATCCCACCTAGCCTTCTTCCAGCTGTGTCCGCAGAGCCTCAGTTTCCTCACCAGCACCTGCCTCCTGTTTAATCTACACCTGCTATGAAGATTAAATATGTTTTGAATGCAGGTGAAGTGCTGAAAATTGCTGGCACCTAGGACCTGCTCAGTAACGCAGACAGCCATTCCCAAAACTGGCCCTGTTCACAGTAAGAGCACCAAGCATTTGGGCACCCACATGCTGTGGCAGTTCGAGATACTCAGGGAGCAACTCCTGCTCTCCTACTTGGGCACTTCACAATCACATGGAAAATGTAACCAACAAGACCTGTTATCAGCAGAATATACAGTGTTAAAACGATGACTGGTTCCTGAGAGACATGGTCTTGGATTAAACCAGGCAAGGTTTCAGAAAAGGGAGGCAGCAGGGATGACAGGAGGCTCCCAACTGGAGGCAGCACAAAGGTCAAATTCCAGGTGTCACACACATACAGGTAAGGCCTGCTCTCAGAGTTACACTGATGCTGTTTTGACGACAAGGCAGAACTTCATTTCGAAGCACAACTGGATTAGGAGTAGGTTCTGTCCTCGAATTTTCTTTAGAACAGTTACTCAAAGCACACCTGTTGTTATGTGAAGGTTCCAGAAGGTTTCTGATGATAAAAATGAACTCTCATACTCAAAAGGTTTGGAGCCACTAGGCTAGAGGAATTTAAAGGGGGAAAAGTTGTAGGAACTGGGAAGGAATGGAATTAAAAATGTAACATTTGAAAACACTTCATGTTTGCAAGGGTACACCTTAGAAGACGCAATGCAGTTCAGCTTCCATGCTGGGCACCAATGATGTGGGAAGCGGAAGACTGTCATAGTTAAGCCCTCTGACATCAGAACCACCCAGGGATGGATTCAGACCCAAGGCTTCTGGTTCCCTTGTCTGTAATACCAGACAAATGGGTGAATCTCTCCTAGTCCCTAAAATGAAGATGAAGCACCTACCCTAGATGTAATTCAAAGAAGCAATGAGACGCTCCACACAGTAGCGTCTGGCACTGTGTAAGTGCTCAGTAAACAGAGGCTGTTCATCTTGCAGCCTCTGCTGCCCAACAGAGACTGCTGCTGGCACACAGGAGACTGAGCCTAACTCTGTATGCAGGGGAAACCTGATGAGTCCCCTGAGGATTTCCAAGATTCATTTTCCTGCAGTGGATGAACCCAGGAAACTTTGCTGCAGTCCCAGTAACATCCAAAGGCCTTTAACCCCAATTGCCTGGCAATCCTTGGGATATGAGTTCCCAGAGGGCAGCTGGTACTTCACCTGACATGACCCATCTCCTTTTGAATAGGCTCCATAGAGAATCGCAACCTCCCGGTACTTGGCTGGTCACAGAATCCAATGGCCTATACACAGAATCCAAGGGCCTGCGCATGTCCACATAGCCACCTCACAGTGCCCCCTGACTGTGTTAAGCTCTGACAATAATCCACCGCTCCCCTAAGCACATCACAGAACTCTCACCTTCCCTACCCCTAGGCTTGCCTCCAAAAGCCACACAGAGCAAATCTAATCCAGAGGGTACAACACCCCAAATGCTGAAAATCAGTGCCACGTACACGCTACCCCAAGACCCTTTCCATTTTTTCAAGCCCAGACACCCCGACCATACCCACAGACACAGCTTGACATCTGCCTGTGCCCCATCCCACGGCAGAGAGGGAAAACTGTGCAATAATTTGCCGACTATTCCTTCCAGCTCTGTTCCACTCATGCCAGAGACAACGCAAGAAGAGCCTGCCTGCCTGACTACAGAACTTATTCTGAAAAACTGGATGACAGAATATACTTAAGAAAGCCATCTCATATTCTTAAGAATTCTCAACTGTTTTCAAATAAGGCACACGGAGAACTGTTCCATTTGGATTTGAGACCTGCAGCACCATCAGGCCATCCGACTGCCGAGCCCACGTGCCATGGCACCCCCCACCCAGCTCATTCATGACTATGCTCTATCTGCCCTCCTCCCTGTGAGGCGCCAGGCCCCTTTGGCACAGTAGCTGGGCATCTTCAGGTCTGTATCCTCTACACTCAGCACACGAGCACTTGCTAATCAGTTAGTGACTGAAATGTAACTGCAGTGACTCCCAAGGCATGGAATCCATTCAGAGAAGACCTTTAAATAGAGCATGCAGAATTATCGGTGTGTCTTTCTCACTCAGGAAATGCTTCCCGGTTCAGGGAATCCCTATGGCAAATCCACACCCTGCTCTGAGACTGAAAAGCAGCTGTTTTGGAAGGTTCTCCCAGCATGGGTGCTAGCGAGACCACACTGGAATGAAATGTGCTGCCTCTCCTGTACTCACTGGGCCACAAACTCGGCCACCCATTCTGACAACCAGCTCCCGGTCCCCAAAGGGACCAGGCAGACGTGGGACAGCCTACCACTAGAAATACAAAGGAAAAGCACAACGTGCAGTGACAAAGCACCCAGTTTCCAGAAGGAGATGATAGTGGGGGAGTGGCCAGGGGACCCCTCCCACTGGACTGGAGTCACTTGGAGTCAGTCTGGTTAAACTGCAGCTCAGTCTGAGAAGATGTTTGCAGACCCCAAAATCAAGAAAAGGCAAGCCCAAGTGTCCTCCTTCACCTAAAAGAGCTTGGCGCCCTTAAGGTACATGTCCTATCTTACACAGTTGCCCAGGGGCTGATGTGACCATGGTGCCTTCTTACATCTGTATTCAGGACAAAGCCCCTGCCACACGCTGGTCTTGGACAGTCCTCCAGGGCTCGGGGACCTCCAACCAGGACAACATAGTCTGAGGACCACACAGAAACCTCAGTGAGGACAGACTGTAAAGTCCACTTTCTCCTGAGGGACAGAATGAGTCAAAGACAAGGACATACACCTGTGTCACAGGTGACACTTGCTATCTGTTTCCTGAAGTCAGAGAACACCACGCTGCTCCTCTGCTGTGTCCTGGCCACAACAGACAGAGTAAAGACAGATGAGTCCCTGAATCTGGGCAATTGTGGAGCAGTGGGCATTTACATGTTTGGGTTTAGGGTCCCCTACCATTTTGGATAGGGTCAGAATCAAAAGTCCTTCATTTTGCAATTTATACTATTCTGCTTTTCTGCAGAATAAATGGCATTTTAAGTTAATATCAAAAGTGCTGTAATGTTGAAGTAGAAAGCAAACTGGTCACACAGACTCATGAAAACTTCCACATTAGTTGCTAGTTGCCACACCGTGGTCTGGCCCAGGTTTCTGTCCATGACAGAGACCTTACGATGTCCACGGGACAGGCTGTCTCATATCATCACGCTGTTAGATCTAACATAGGTAGATCCAGCCCCAGGCTGTAATCTCACATAAACTTGTAGGGGACGTTACAGGATCCCCACAAGTTTTCTTACCAGCTCAAAAACGCTGCCCCCACGTGCCTCTTCTGGAGCCATCTCTCCATCTTTCAAGACAGCGTGGTGGTGTTCAGAGTTGGTAGGACTCTAAGGACTGTCACTTAATGACTCTGGGTAAGTCCCTAACTTTGGTTCCACACCTCCCATTAAGTCAGTAAGAAACAAAAGCATTTTGTCCTCTGCTTGCCCCAGGAGACACCACTGAGCAGCACCTACTACCTGATGCTGCTGGCTTCTGCACCTGCAAAAGGGGAGACTGGCTCCCCCACTCACAAGGCTGTTGGGAAGAAGCAGAACTCTCTGACATGGTGCCACACAAACTAACAAAGCATACACCTTGGTTTAGAATTTTGTTAGTTGAGAAACTTCACACAATGTACCTTGCAAAGATATATTAAAAACAAAACAAAACAAAACAAAAAAAAACCCTTCTAGAACAACTGACATTAGACTCTGCTGTCCCTTCCAGGATCTGAACTTAGATCTGGAAGGAGGTTTATGGGGTGCATACACCCATTCCCAATGCCACCCTGTGGACAAGAAATCTGCAGGCAAGTCAAAGTAAGCAACATCCAACCTTCCAATTCTTAGGTGGGAAAATTATCTTTCTTGCTGGGTCTCTCTGCAGAGTGCCTTGGTCACCTCCCCCTTGGTCTCTGTTGCCTGAAGAGCTGTAAGAAAGCAAGCAGCTCCCAAGGACGTTTCCCGCTCAGAGCCTGACAGCTGGAGGCACTGACACAAGCGGCCAGGGCTAGTTCAAGTCCCTCTTTGCTGCAGGACCTTCTCAGGCCTCTCCCTGCTCTGAGCACAGGACATTCACCTGCAGTTAGCAAGTCCTGCCCTGTGCTGTTATTTTACTTGTCATTAGGATGCAGTACACCGTCTACTATCCGTCGGACCTTTCCTCTAAAAGCTAAGTTTGTTAATCATCACTTAACATCCATGTTCCTCACAGTTCTACCGAGTAGCGTCTCAAGTCACCTGTGATTCCTTCCCTCTCCAAAGTTCTGCATTAGAATATTCCACGACTGAACTTTTGGGCATAAAGCAGTTACAAAGGCTTCCTAGTAAAATGGGGCTCACATGTAGCTCCTCAGGTACAGGTCCAAGATGGATGCTAGGGTTCAGTCAGTTTAAGCAGCAGATAGAAAGTGTGCCTAATGCTTCTGCTCTAGAGGGAGAAGACAAGACAGGAAACATCCCAAGAAGCTTGCGTGCCACACAGGAAGATAAAGCTCGTACCTCCACAAAACAAAGAGTGTCCCAGGCAGATGGGAACCGAATCACCTGCTGAGGAGACTGCTCACTACGACTGCTATGCGAGAGTAAGACACAGTCCTTCACTTTACCCACAATGCAGCGAGAGTAAGCTGGAACAATCATGCACACACTGCGCTTCGGAGAGATTTTCAACACCCTGGGCTGAAAGGGTGCACGACGAAAAGAAAAGCTCCAACTGCTCTGAAAAACCGTTAGTAGCCTTTTGAAAAGGAGAGTAGAGGATTTACTTTATTACTGAATTGGCAGAAATTATTAACTCTGAGCCTGCTGCTATAGGAATTCAAATGCATACTCCAGGGGCTAAAAGAGCACAGAAACAACTTTCCTCCTAAGAATTCCTTTGTCAAGGAGATGGTTGGTAAACACGACTTCTTCGTCACTTCCCTAACTTTCCAGATACTTTTGGATATTAGGTCAGTTCCTGACACTGATTTTGCAAGCAATAGCTAAGTTTGTTAACCATAATTGCATGCCCATAAAGGTAAGCATTACATGGCACAATTCTCTGCCGCTTCTCTCAGAAGAGGTTTAATTTTAGTGTTGGCTCTTCAACATTGTCCCCGTTTTTTTTTTTTTTTTTTTTTTTTCCACGAGCATCTTAAATATGTGTCAACTAAATATCCAGTAGTGGAATTCATCATTGGGCAGGGCAGAGAGGAGAGAGCAGCACACCGGCAGCACCTGTGCTGGAGCCACCTGCTCTCACCTGAGCCCACATTGATCCAAGAGAAACTGCAGATGCACTGACATGCCCGGCTCTCACCACCACCTCCGCCAGCAACCCTGTCCACCGCAGCTGTTTCTGCATGGTGTTTGCTCAAAGCGAACGGTCCTGTCAAATGGCCCATAACAGCGCTCAGAGGATCAATCACAAAGGAGGCACCTTCCTCATTGCTCATAATCAAGAAGATAATTTCCCAAATCCATCCACCCCATGTTAGCAGGACTCTGCCCAAGATCATCACTAAAGTCCCTGAAAATAAGCGATATGAAATGCAAATTCCATGCCAGGTAACATAACCAGGGACCTATATAACATTTCTGCATGAGCTGAGACACACAAAACTAAGATTTGTTCCGTCCTCTTTTCTTCTGCCTCAAGGAACCCTTTTGATTAGAGCCTTACACAATACTGGAAACTGTGAGGTCACTGGAGTGACCTAATCTACAACACTGTGATCGCCTGTCAAAGTGCCGCCTGATCCCAAAGCTCTCTGAGGTGGCATTAAGGATCAGTGCTAATATCTCAGCAACCTCTCAGACTCTCCAGAAGGAAAGCGAGTGCATGAAATTCAAAAAATTACCTTCTGGTTCCACAAAAGATGTACAAGTCACCAAGGCTATTTTTTTCATGTCACTAGTTTTATCCTCTAATATTTCAATCTTAAAATTGCAGTGGCACCAGTTACTGCAAAAAGGACATTCGAGAAGGTTTTATATAGCTTGTGCCCACTCCACCCCCAAAGTCATAACAAAAATGTATAATATAACATTCGTTAAAGACAATTACCATCAAGTCAATGTTAATGGGACCTGAATACCAGGAATAAGAGAAGTACTTACATTACAGCAAACACAGGGCCTTAGAAAAAAACTCATAACCCTTCAATCTTACCAAAAATTGTATAAGTCAACGTGAATTATTCCAAAAACATCATCAGAGTTAAGCATACTGCTAAGAGTAATCAGCCAAGCTCATGTAAAATACAAGTAAAACCCCTACGGTGAGAGAAACCTGAGTTACCTGGCCAAGCTAAAGATGATTTTTTTCTTCCATTCACAGCATATTAAAAAGTGATCTCAATGGCCACTTCCTGGGAAGCAAGGCCTCACTTCATACCTGGATGCTACTGCATCTTCCCACCGCCCTGCTCCTGCCGCGGGAAGTATGACCCCCACTGCCAAGAAACTCTTGGAGAAAATATGAGAATAGATCAGTCTTCCCACCCCCACCCCACCCCCGCAACAACACACATACACACACACACACACACACACACACACACGGAGGGGGAAGGGGCGGTCCCTCCGCAAACAGTAGCCTCAGCAAAGGGGCACCCGAGGAAGCGACACCTGGAGTTAACCCTGACAGTCTGGGTCAATAGCCACCAGGCTGAGAACCCCAGGTGAGGGAAAGAGCCTACTGACACAGGGCTCTTGGGTAAACGGGAGAGAAAAGTCCTCTTTAATTCACTACCCAAAAAATGGAGCTCTGGCTTGGTCAGAGACGCAATGGGTACTGAGGCCCAGAAAGGCAACAGGAAGGATCCCACCCTCCCCGAAATCATCTGTCGCTGGCAGCGACCCCAAGAGGGTTTTGGCGAAGGCGTGTCCAGTCACAGACGGGAGACAGACTCTCCACGTACCCTGGGTACCGGCCAGGGGCAAAACACACTGGGGGTTCTCTCCGAAGCCAGGAAGGTGCTCCCAGCCGGGAAGCGGGGGAAGGACTTCTCTGATCAGCCAGAAGGCCAAGACATGGGAGACACAGGTTCCCCGAGTCATACCCCGGACACCAGTTGCTTCACAGCCCTTCTCCCTCCCCTCCCCCGCTCAGGGAGGGCTTCCCGGGGGTCTCGGGTCCCGGAGGGAGGGCGATGCAGAGCAGCTTCGTCCAGAGCAGTGAGGGTCATAGAGCTGGAGCAGAAAGGGGAGATAAACTCTACCCTTAGCCCCCCGTCTGCTTCCTCCGCCCAGGCCGCACGGAAGCCTCGGCCTCACGTACCAAGCGCTGCCGGGCTGCCCGACCTGCCCCCGGCCCGGGCCCGAGGAGTGAGAGGCAGAGATGGCAGTGGCCCTCGAGGGGAGGTGGGCGCCAGACGGGTCCCCCGAAGCCCGGTGGGCGAGGGGGACAGGAGAGGGGAGGGTCCCAGGCCCATGCGGCCTCCGTCCCAGCTCGCGCGGCGGGTACTTACGTTGCTCTGGGGGTCGATGGCCTGCAGCAGCCGGTCCCTGATCTGCTGCGGAGACGCCGGAGCCGCTGTCATTGCCTGGGCGAGGCGGGGGGTTGCGGCCGGGCCAGCGGGCGGGCGGGCTGAGGCGGGGGCCGGGGGTCACTCACTCGCCGGCCTCCGGGAGCCGGAGCCGCATGTTCCCCGCGGCGCCGGGGGGTTAGGGGCGCGCGGGGTGGCGAAGAGGGGAGCCGGGGCCGGGTCTCGGTCCCGGGCCGCCGCCGCCACCGAAGGAGGAGGAGGAGCCGCCGGAGCCGCCACCGCTTGCTGCCGCCGCCTCGAGAACCAAACTCCAGTGAGCTGCCCCCGCGCGGAGTACTCTGGGTAGTCCGCGCCGCACGCAGCGTCGGCGCCACGCTGAGGAGGTTGGGAGATGGGACGGGCGGAGACGCCAGGCATGGGCGGGGCTGTCCGTGCGCCACGCCCCGCGCCTCCGCGCACGCGCGCGCAGGCGCACTCACCCGCCTGTGCCGCCCCGCCCTGTCGCCCGGCCTAGGCAGCCGTTGGGAGGAGGTTGGGCGGGGCAACGGTCGCTGCCTGGAGGCCCCGCCCCCGTCCGGGTCGCGGGGCGGGGCTTTCTGACGGAAGCGCGCGCGCAGAGAGTCCTTGAACCCGGACTCTCGCGGCGGCTACCTCAGGGCAGGGAGGGCAGCGGGAAAATCCTTCCTCTAGGAAAGCCTTCCCGGCGCGTGACTGGGGGACGACAGTCGCAGGCTGAGCAGCTGCCGAAGTTTTTGTGAGGGCGAGGGAACCAGACGTCCACGTTGTGATTCTGAGCACGGAAGGGTCATCGGAGGAGTCCGGGGGTGTCGCCGCGGCCGCCCCCGCCCCTTAGAGGGTGTGGGAATGGGTGTGGTGACGGGCGGGGGTCTGCACCGCCACGCGCGACCCCGATCGCGAAAACGTGAGACGGCAAAGAAGCCGCCCCCCCGTAGCTGGGAACGCCGGAAAGCCGGAGGTTGCAAATCTGCGTTACGCCGCGGCTTCTCCACCTCGGCACCACTGGCATTTGGGCGGTATTGCTCTGCCGTCGGGGCGGGTCCCCCGATCTGTCGGAAGTTGAGCGGCATTTCTGGCCTCCGAAGCGCCCCCTCCCCCAGTCTGCAGTCACTGCCGCCGTCCCTTGTGGGGGCACAGTCCCCCCGCCCCCCTACCGGCAGAAAACCCCGTGATTGAAAGACCCTTCTACCCGCCTCTGCCTGGAGGTGCTGTAAAACTGAGATGCTCATTCTCTTAACCAAACACGTCACAGGAGGAAACTGAGGCCCAAGGTCACCTAAACTTCGGGGTTAAGCCCAGAACCGCAGGTGTCAAGTTTAAGGGCGCCCCTCCTCCCTCCACCCTACTTATTGCCTTCTGTAATTGCTCCCCTCTCTCTGGGATCTCTGTTGGAAATGCTGTTGTGAGACGGGGTGGAAAGGCAAGCTCGGTAGCCTCGGGAGAAATCTTTTTTTTTCCCACTGTTACAGGAAGACCTAGATTTAAAACAGGAGGAAGACGGCTGATGAGAACCACATGTGTGCCTTGGAGCTGCCTGGCACCTGTTAGTCTTGTATTTGTTGTGCTTCTGGGAAATATTTTCATTTGCAAAAACGGCTGCTTCTGCACGTGGCTATAGTTGCGTGCTTCTGCACATGTGAAAAGTTTTACATCCCCTTGGAGGAGAAAAGAAACACGGGCAAAACACTTGTCATTTACTGCTCCCAACCTCACCCCTCCCAGAATGTGGAGCATTGTGTATATGGTGTACGTGGTCCAAATTGGAAACTGGCCCATTGGGAGATAATTCTTTATCTCATTTCTGATAAGCAAAATAAACAAAGCCTTCCTCAGGCATATTCTGGTCTTGCCTTTCAATTTCTAACTCGGATGTACAGTATCTTTTTTTTTTTTTTTAATAAAGGATTACATAGGAGACAATTTATTTTGCATGGGTCAAGTTATTTTAAGAAACATTTGGGCCGGAGTGGTAGCTCAAGCCTGTAATCCCTGCACTTTAGCAGGCTGAGGCGGGTGGATCACTTGAGCTCAGGAGTTCGAGACTAGCGTGGCCAACATGGTGAAACCCCATCTCTACAAAAAATACAAAAATTAGCTGGGCGTGGTGGCGCACACCTGTAATGTTGGCTACTAGAGGGGGCTGAGGCAGGAGAATTGCTTGAACCCGGGAGGCAGAGGTTTCAGTGAGCCAAGATTGCACCACTGCACTCCAGCCTGGGCAACAGACTCCGTCTCAAATGAACAAAAACAAAATGTGGGGCCAGCCATGGTGGCTTACACCTAGTAGCTCATGCCTGTAATCCCAGCACTTTGGGAGGCCGAGGTGGGCAGATCACTTGCAGTCGGGAGTTCAAGACCTGCGTGGCCAAAATGGTGAAACCCCTTCTCTACTAAAAAAACAAAAATTAGCCGGGCATGGTGGCACACACCTGTAATCCCAGCTACTTGGAAGGTTGAGGCAAAAGAATTGTTTGAACCCAGGAGGCAGAGGCTTCAGTGAGCTGAGATCATGCCACTGTACTCCAACCTGGGCGACAGAGCAAGACTGTCTTGAAAAATAAACAAACATTTGGAAAGTACTCAACTTACCTGTTTTTTAAAAACTAAGAAGCACTGACATGACTGAGTTCCTCAAGGGCACTGGCTCTTTTGGTATCCCCAGTAGATAGAAAAATAATTATTTGTGGAGTAAGTCAATGAAAGTTTCATCAACTACACGGTAGTGTTACACACCCCCCAAGACATATGAATGCATTTCAGTTTCTACAGATCTGGTACACCATGGGTCTCAACAGCTATTTCCGGAATGAAAGAAATAGTTCATAACACTATATACACCAGGATACACAAAACACACACGGATATTTAGTTTTATTCCACATTTAATATACGTAAAAGGGTGCTTTTGTAAATGCAAAGATTAAATCAGATAACCACTGAATAGCAGTGTTGAAAACATTAGCAAGTTGTCTTAGGTCCAGGGTGGATACTGCAGTTCACTTAGCCAACTTTCTGCATTGAGACATCCTTGCCAGGAATCCTGTCAGTTATGCGAAGATGTGGCACGAGATAACTCCTCTTGCTGTGATGGTTCGTCCTCAATGACAGGTCCCTTATAGTATTTAGGTACAACAAGGTCTTTTGTGCTTGGAATGCCCTTGAAAAAGCTGCCTCACCTGTTAGTGAGGGGAACCCCAAAGACAAAGGGAGAGGAAGGGCTGGGTGCAGTGGCTCACACCTATAATCCCAGCACTTTGGGAGGCCGAGGTGGGCGGATCATTTGAGGTGAGGAGTTAAGAGACCAGCCTGGCCAACATGGTGAAACCCCAACTCTACTAAGAATACAAAAATTAGCTGGGCGTGATGGTGGGCGCTTGTATTCCCAGCTACTTGGGAGGCAGAGGCAGAAGAATTGCTTGAACCCAGGAGGTGGAGGTTGCAGTGAGCCATGATCACACCACCTCACTCCAGCATGGGTGACAGAGCGAGATTCCATCTCAAAAATAAAATAAATAGTAGAAAGGGAGAGGAAGTAGCTCAAAGTCCATGATTTGCTCTTGCCACGGGAAGAGGTAAAGAAGTTAGTGTCAGGAGGTCAAGTGCAGAGTATCTTCAGTCAAGCTGGACGGTGAGGGAGTAGGAGGATGTTTCTCCCCGGACTCACTGCTGTGGCCTAAGCAGGAACCGGGATACTCAAGAGCACTGCAGAGGAAGCCTTGACCAGGCAGGTTCACACAGCTGTACAGGACCAGTCTTCCACAGCGACACCTTGTGATAGCCAGGAGCAACAGCAGGAATGCGCTCATCACAATGATAGAAGCAAGCCCCTGACAGGCCATTTAAACCACAGGGTTACTAAACTTACCCTAATAAGGGATGTGAGGGCTCCAGGGATTAACAGAAAAAGCCAGTGTGACAAAAACAACCACCCCGCTTCAACCCCTATGCTTGCTTTGGGTTTAACAGGCTGGCAGAATCTTTTTTCTTTTTTTTTTTTTTTGAGACAGAGTCTCACTCTGTTGCCAGGCTGGAGTGCAGTGGTGTGATCTTGGCTCACTGCAGTATCCACCTTTTGGGTTCAAGCGATTCTCCCGCCTCAGCCTCCCACGTAGTTGGGACTATAGGTGTGTGCCACCACACCCAGCTAATTTTTGCATTTTTAGTAGAGACGGGGTTTCACCATGTTGGCCAGGATGGTCTCGAACTCCTGACCTCGTGATCCGCCCGCCTTGGCCTACCAAAGTGCTGGGATTACAGGTGTGAGCCATGGCGCCTGGCTGCTGGTGGAAATTTTTAAAACCCTTTCTCAAAGATGAACTCATTCAACCGTATCAGTTATCTCAGAAGTACCTAGAGATGAGTTTCATAGTTCTGCCTGGCTTTGCACTAAGTCTTGTTTACTCTAAAAGTGAAACCAATTTAAATTGGCTTTGACTAACCTTGACATGTCAAAGGTAGCTAGAAGAACTCAATTTTTAAATCACATCTTCAGATGGGGATACACAAAGGATACCTGCTCCTGTGAATCCAGTTTTGAAGCCAAGTCCCGGACCTGGTTGGGGGGGATTCATGAACACAATACTTTAATTGCGCTGTACAAACACAACACAGCTGGGATGCCGAGGAAGGAAAAAAGTCATTAACTGCGAGCATTTCTTTTTTTTTTTTTTTTTTTGAGGCAGAGTCTTACTTTGTTGTCCAGGCTGGAGTGAAGTGGTGCCATCTGGGCTCACCTCTACCTCTTCGGTTCAAGTGATTATCGTGCCTCAGCCTCCTGAGTAGTTGGAATTACAGGTGCGCACCACCAAGCCCAGCTAATTTTTGTATTTTTAGTAGAGATGTGGTTTCGTCATGTTGGTCAGGCTGGTCTGGAACTCCTGACTTCAGGTGATCCACCCGCCTCAGCTTCCCGAAGTGCTGGGATTACAGGCACGAGCCAATGTGCCTGGCCAACTGGGAGCACTTCAATAAGTTCATACCCTCTGACCCTGTGGGTGTGAGCATACTGAAATTCACAACTTCTAGAAATTTATCTGAAGGAGGCAATCAGATGTATGTACAAGGAAGTTCACTGAAGCACTATTTGTAAGAGTGAAAGATTGGAAGTAACGTAAGCCTAGCAATAGGGGAGTACGTAAATAAATTGTGATCAATTCGCCACAATGGGAAGGTTATGAATTAGAAGGCTCCACAGGGAGCTTTGTGGGGGCTACAACAATCTAAGCCACAATGTGAGTGGTGACCTCATTGGTGTATGTACATGTAGAAATTCACCAAGCTGGCCGGGCGCGGTGGCTCATGCCTGTAATCCCAGCACTTTGGGAGGCAAAAGCGGGTGGATCACCTGAGGTCAGGAGTTCGAGACCAGCCTGGCCAACATGATGAAACCCTGTCTCTACTAAAAATACAAAAATTAGCTAGGCAGGTGGCACGCGCCTGTAATCCCAGCTGCTCAGGAGGCTGAGGCAAAAGAATCACTTGAACCCACGAGACGGAGGTTGCAGTGAACTGAGATGGCACCATTACACTCCAGCCTGGACCACAGAGACTCTGTCTCAAAAAAAAAAAAAAAAAAAAATTCACCAAGCTATACACTGCTATAAACTTCCAAAGTAAATTGTGTGCACGTGTGTGTGCACGTGTGTGTGATGTTGTCACTAAGAAAACCTGTACTGAGTTGGGCACAGTGGCTCATGCCTGCAGTCCTAACTAGTGGGAGGCTGAGATGGTTGAACCCAGGAGTTTGAGGCTGCAGTGAGCTACAACTGTGCCACTACACTCTGGCCTGGGTGACAGAGCAAGATCCCGTCTCTTACAACAAAAATAAACCCACTATTGATGGAGAAACGCTCCCAATAAATAATAAAATGCAGCATATAAACTATAAACATTGTGATCTTAATTATACTTTTATTAAAATCTACATACTTATGCACAGAGTGCATAGAAAAACTACTGGAAGGGAACCAAAATATTGACAGCAGTTCTGATAGATAGAATGACAGATGGTATTTATTTTCTTTTTACACTTTTTTCCTAGATTAGTTCCGCATTTTCCGGCATTCATGTGTTATTTCCCAGCCATCCTGTCAAGTGCTGGGATCGTTCTGATCTCTGGGAGCCTCCAGGGCTGACTCCAGTATGGCTAATCTAAAGTGAGCTTGTAATCTCCAAAATCCTGATGGTGGCTTTTCTATTAGACCGACTAATAGATTCAGATCTAAGTCCCAACAGTTTGTGTTTTCCTTACTGTCCCAGTTTTATCATTATTCTTAGTACTAAACAGAGTGACAACGGGGAGTGACATTTGTTGAGGACCTACGATGTGTCAGGGTCCATGCTGGGGACTTCACATGAGGACTCCATGAAGCCCCCTTGGACGCTCAGGTCCTCGTGTCATCCCCAATTCCCGCCTGCCGCTGACTCTGGGGTGAACCTGCAACTCACTATGGCTAAGAGAATGCAGTGGAAACCACACTCTACCCAGTCTGGGCTAAAGCTTTAAGGAGGCCTGGAAGTTACCACACAGCCCAGCAATTCTACTCCTAGGAATCTCCCCCAAGAAAACTGAAAACATGGCTGCATGCAGTGGCTCACGCCTATAATCCCAGCACTTTGAAAGGCTAAGATGGGCGAACCACTTGAGCTCAGGAGTTTGAGACCAGCGTAGCCAACATGGCAAAACCCTGTCTGTACTAAAAAATATAAAAAATTAGGGGTATGGTGGGGGGCACCTGTAGTCTCAGCTATTTGGGAGGCTGAGGTAGGAGAACCTCTTGAATCCGGGAGGTAGAGGTTGCAGTAAGTCGAGATCATGCCACTGCACTCCAGCCTGGGCAACAGAGTGAGACTCTGTCTAAAAAAAAAAAAAGGGGGGGGGGGCAAGAAAACTGAAAACATATACTCACAGAAGGAAATGTACATGTAAATGTCCATGGCAGCATTGCTCATAATAGCCACAAAGTGCAGACAACCTGCCCCACCTGGGTTCCTAGCCAGCCTTCTTTCTCACCATTCTTGAGTGGGTCTTCTCATACCTGTCCCACTGAGAACCCAAGCATGCAACCAAGTGACATGGTCTTTGTGCCTCAAAGGAGTAACCCAGGCAAAGTCATGTGGCTGGATTTGGGGCTGGCTAAAGAGTCTGGCCCGTGACCAGGCATGGTGGTTCATGCTTGTAATCCTAGCACTTTGGGAGGCTGAGGCAGGTGGATCACTTGAGGGCAGGAGTTCGAGACCAGCCTGGCCAATATGGCGAAACCTCATCCCTACTAAAAAAAAAAAAAAAAAAAAAAAATTAGGCACGGTGGTGCAGGCCTATAATCCCAGCTACTCAGGAGGCTGAGGCAGGAGAATCACTCGAACCTGGGAGGCGGAGGTTGCAGTGAGCTGACAAGATGGTACGGCACTCCAGCCGAGTGAGACAGAGTGAGACCCCATCTCAAAAAGAAAAAAAAAAAAAAAAAGTCCAGCCCAGAGCTCAGGGTTCCCAGACTCTGAACCAAATCAAGTATAAGCCATTTCCCCAAAGAGCAGACAGGAGAGAAGGACCAAGGTGCTGATGTCCAAAGCCAAGCAGGAGGGTGGGCCTGACGGAAACAACAATAACAAACTCACCCTAGCCCATGGAGCTTCCCAGAGACAAAGGTGCAGAGTTGTACCCCAACATAGACGGCAACATCAAGAGAGTAGGTGGGTGCAGTAGCTCATGCCCGTAATCCTAGCACTGTAGAGAGGCTGAGGCGGGCAGATCACTTGAGGTCAGGCGTTTGAGACCAGCCTGGCCACCATGGTGAAATCCCATCTCTAGGAGAACAACAAAAAAATTAGCTGGGCGTGGTGGCAGGCGCCTGTAATCCCAACTACTCGGGAGGCTGAGGCAGGAGAATCGCTTAAACCTAGGAGGCAGAGGTTGCAATGGGCCAAGATTGTACCACTGCAATCCAGCAAGACCCTATCTCAAAAAAAAAAAAAAAATATATATATATATATATATTTACAATTATTTGGACCCTGTGTTTACAGGAGTACTGCCCCGCCGCCTCCCGCTACAATGCTCCCCCCATCCTAATCCGCTCAGAACCTGTAAATATGTCATGGCAAGAGATTAACTAAGGATGCAGGTGAAATTAACATAATCATCAACTGACTGCTGGATTCTCGCCCGGTGGCCCCGAGGATGGATGTCACGTCGAAGGGTCTTAAATGGGAAGGAAAGGAGGTAGAGGAGGGTCAGAAGTTAAGAGACAGGGGGTGCATGAGAAAGACTGGACAGGCTATTGGTTGCCTGTGGAAGATGGAGGGTATAAGAGGGCTGTGAACCAAGGATGTGGGCAGCCTCTAGAGCTGGAGAAGGCAAGTGAAAGTTTCTCCCCGAGAGCCTCCAGAAGGAGCCGCTATGTGGACACATTCGATGCTAGCTACAGAGACCCATTCTGTACTTCTGACTTCCAGAATTATAAGCAATAATTTGGTGAATTTTGTTTTTGAGACAGAGTCTCGCTCTGCTGCACCAGGCTGGAGTGCCAATTGTATGATCCTCGGCTCACCGCACTCTGCCTCCCGGAGTTCCAAGCGATTTCTGCTCAGCTTTCCAATGTAGCTGGGAATTACAGGGCATGCGCCACTCACACGCCCAGCTAAGTTTTTGTTTTAGTAGAGACAGGGTCTCAACACGTTGGCCAGGCTATTTGTTTTGTTGACACCATGAAGTTTGTGGTCTATTTTTACAGTGGCAAGAGAAACACACGGCTTTGAAAGAAAAAAGCTAGCCAGGCACACTGTGGCCCATTCTGTAATCCTGGCACTTCGGCCCGAGCTGATGGTGGCAGGACTGCTTAGAGCCTGGGAGTTCAAGAGACCAGCCTGGCGAATAGTGAGACCCCGTCCCTACAAAAAAAAAAAAAAAAAAAATTAGCTGGAAACAAGAGGTCGGGTGGCAGTACTGTGCCTGTATTCCCCAGCTACCTCTGCAGAGGCTGACGTGGGACAGGATAGATTGAGCTCAGGAGAGTTTAGGCACTGCCGTGAGCTAACAAGTGCCACTCGCACCAGCTTGGGCATACAGAGCAAGAAACTGTCTCTAAAATATTAAAGAAAGAAATTTAAAAGTAAAGAAACAGTTGAATCATTCGCGGTCTTTATAAAGATAGTGAGCACCACCACAATTAGGACAGGTTCTCGATGCAATGGCAATTACAGTCACTGAGGCACTGGATTTTCTAGTTTCTGTTAACTAAGACCAGAGACTGAAAACCAGTCACATGAAGGTTCCTGGGTTCGACACTGTGCTGCTGAAGGCACAGGCCCTCAGGTACTCAAAAGTGTGGGTCTATGGATCCAGCAGTATTTTAGCATCACCAGGCAATGCTCACTTAGTAACATTACGGTCCTTGACCACGGTTCCTTGCGTCCGCGATCTGTGGTGGTGGCTCAACTATAACCCCAGCAATTTTTGGGAGCCAAGGCAATGAGGATCACTTGAGCCAGGGAAGTCAGACCAGCCTGAAGGCAACACATGTGAAACTCATCTCTACAAAAAAATACATTAGCTCAGCTTGAGGTTGTTATTGCGACCTGTTGTCCAGGGAGGCTGAGGTGGAGGATTGCTTTGAGACTGGGGAGGTCGAGGCTACAGTGAGCCCATGATCACCTCCACCTTGGGTGACAAAGTGAGACTGCTGACGAAAGGAAAGAGAAAAGGAAAGAGAAAGGAAAGGAAAAGGAAAAGGAAAAGGAAAAGGGAAAGGAAAGGAAAGGAAAGGAAAAAGTAGGCCCTTAGCCTGCACCTCCCCAGCCTGTTAGGCAGAATCTGAATTCCACGAAGACACCCCCAGGGGATTTAGGGGGATGTTAAAATCTGAGACCCACCCATAGTTGAGGCCACCATTGACTTACACAGAAATGCCTTCCTCTGTAGCACCAGGAGACAAAATCCATCATAGAACTTCTCAGGGTGCCTCCTACACCACACCAGCTTTGTGTGTTTGTTCTTTAATGCCTCAAGGCATACTATTAGCCAAGGAGAGTAACTAACAGCAGCTGTTGAATACTATGGGTCAGACTTTGACCATCTGTTATGGACTGAATTGTGTCACCTACCCACGTCTAAATTCATATGCTGAAGCTCTGACCTCCAACGGGGACTGTATCTGGAGACAGGGCCTTTTGGAGGTAATTAAGGTTAAATGAGGTCATAAGGGTTGGGCGATAAGCTGACAGGACTAGCGTCCTTATAAGAAAAAGGAGGCTGTTTGCAGTGGCTCACGCCTGTAATCCTAGCACTTTGGGAGGCAGAGGCAAGTGGATCACTTGAGGTCAGGAGTTCAAGACCAACCTGGCCAACATGGTGAAACCCCGCCTCTACTAAAAAAAAATACAAAAATTAGCCAGGTGTGGTGGTGCGCACCTGTAATCCCAGCTACTCAGGAGGCTGAGGCAAGAAGAATCACTTAAACCAGGAAGGCAGAGGTTGCAGTGAGTTGAGATCATGCCACTGCACTCCAGCCTGGGTGACAGAGCAAGATTCTGTCTCAAAAGAACTGTGAGGCCATTAAACCTCTTTTCTTTTCTTTCTTTCTTTCTTTTTTTGAGATGGAGTTTCACTCTTGTTGCACAGGCTGGAGTGCAATGGCATGATCTCGGCTCACTGCAACCTCCGCCTCCCAGGTTCAGGTGATTCTCCTGCCTCAGACTCCCGAGTAGCTGGATTTACAGGTGCCTGCCACCATGCCCAGCTAATGTTTGTATTTTTTTTTTAGTAGAGACAGGGTTTTACCACGTTGGCCAGGCTGGTCTTGAACTCCTGACCTCAGGTGATCCGCCCACCTCAGCCTCCCAAAGTGGTTGGGATTACAGGCGTGAGCCACCGTGCCTAGCTGTTAACCTCTTTTCTTATAAATTACCCATTTCTTTACAGCAATGCAACATGGCCTAATACACAGCTCTAGCTGACTAATATACCATCTCACCGAAGCCTTGCAAAACCCAGTTGAGAAAGTCTTTTAATAAAAGCAACAATATTAGTAAAAACAGACGATTACTGAGTGCCTGCCCAGCATCAGGCAGGTTATAGGCCCATGTCGAGGCTCTCTCCTTCACTGTACCCATGTCATGGATGAGGATGTAGAGGTGCAGAAGAGCCAAGACATAGAGCCCATGTCAGAGCCACACCTCCAACTTGCTTTCTGCTGCAACCATCCTTTCACCTTTTCTCTCACGCACACAATGCACTCTAATTAGATGTAAAGCTTTATTTCCCCTAAAATTTCCATAATTCCCTCGGCACAGTCCACATTCTTTTGCCTAGGTTTACCACCAACTGCCAAGATAATAATGTAAACTAGACACCAATAAACAGGATCCACTAGTAAGATGTCTTTTTTTTTTTTTTTTTCTGAGCCGGAGTCTTGCTCTGTCGCCCAGGCTGGAGTGCAGTAGTGCGATCTCGGCTCACTGCAAGCTCTGCTCACCCCCTCGGGTTTGCGCCATTCTCCTGCCTCAGCCTCCCGAGTAGCTGGGATTACAGGCGCCCACCACCATGCCCGGCTAATTTTTTGTATTTTTAGTAGAGATGGGGTTCCACCATGTTAGCCAGGATGGTCTCCATCTCCTGACCTCACGTTCCGCCTGCCTCGGCCTCCCAAAGTGCTGGCATTACAGGCGTGAGCCACTGCGCCCGGCCATAAGATGTCATTTTTAAAAAACCGTCTAGTCCAGAGATCAGTAAACTTTTCCAAAAAGGGTCAGAAAGTAAATAGCTTCAGCTTTGCAAGCTGAATGGTCTCTGCTGCAAGGACTCAATCCTGCCCTTGTAGTGCTAAAGGAGCCACAGATGATACACAAACTAATGAGCACGACAGCTGATACAGTGTGCCTGTATCCCCACCCAAATCTCATCTTGAGTTGTAGTTCCCATAATTCCCATGTGTGGTGGCAGAGACCTGGAGAGAGGTAACCGAATCATGGGGTGCTTCCCCCATGCTATTTTAGTGATAGTAAGGTCTCACGAGATCTGATGTTTTTATAAGGGGCAACCACGTCACTCAGCTCTCATTCTTCTCCTTCCTGCCACTATGGGCAGAAGAACATGTGTTTCCTCATCTGCCATGATTGTAAGTTTCCTGGGGGTCTCCCCAACCATGCATAACTGTGAGTCAATTAAACCTCTTCTGTTTATAAATTACCCAGTCTCGGCTAGGCGCAGTGGCTCACGCCTGTAATCCCAGCACTTTGGGAGGCAGAGGCGAGCGGATCATGAGGTCAGGAGATTGAGACCATCCCGGCTAATACGGTGAAACACGGTCTCTACTAAAAACAAACAAAAAAATGAGCCGGGCGTGGTGGCGGGCGCCTGTAGTCCCAGCTACTTGGGAGGCTGAGGCAGGAGAATGGCGTGAACCCGGGAGGCAGAGCTTGCGGTGAGTCGAGATCACACCACTGCACTCCAGCCTGGGCGACAGAGTGAGACTCTGTCTCAAAAAAACAAAAACAAAAACAAAAAAATTACCCAGTCTCAGGCAGTCTTTTTTTTTGGAGACAGTTTCGCTCTTGTTGCCCAGGCTGGAGTGCAATGGTGCGATCTCGGCCCAATGCAACCTCCGCCTCCTGGGTTCAAGCGATTGATTCTCCTGCCTCAGGCTCCTGAGTATCTGGGATTACAGGCACCCGTAACCACGCCCAGCTAATTTTTGTGTTTTTTAGCAGCGGCATGATCTCCACTCACTGCAACCTCTGCCTCCCAGGTTCAAGGAATTCTCCTGTCTCAGCCTTCCAAGTAGCTGGGATTACAGGTGCGTGCCACCATACCTGGCTAATTTTTGTATTTTTAGTAGAGATGGAGTTTCACCATGTTGGCCAGGCTGATCTCGAACTTCTGGGATTACAGGCATGAGCCTCCCTGCCTCGCCCTTCTTATCCTTCTTTTTCTTTTTATAGCATGCCTTTTCCTTTCACACAAACAGCATCTGTCTTTCATCAATGCAGGAAAGCATCAGGAGGCTTGTCAAATATTTCATAAACGCAAATTTGGTAAAGAAGGAGATAATGAAATGGTTGAAATGAAAAGAAAATGCCTTGCTAATGACAGCTTTGCTGGCATTTCAAATCTAACCACTTCAGAGGAGAGCGGATCTCATTATCCAATATCGCACAGCTGCTGTTCTGAGGAGTCTCAGGGAGCCTGAGAGGGGTCTTTCCTCTAACTGTCAAGAGAAAGCGGCCAGTCACAGCAGCTCACACCTGTAATCCCAGAACTTCGGGAGGCTGAGGTGGGTGGATCACTTGAGGTCAGGAGTTCGAGACCAGCCTGGCCAACATGGAGTAAACCCCATCTCTACTAAAAATACCAACATTATCCGAGCGTGGTGGTGGATGCCTGTAATCCCAGCTACTTGGGAGGCTGAGGCAAGAAAATCGCTTGAATCCGGGAGATGGAGGCTGCAGTGAGCTGAGATCGTGCCACTGCACTCCAGCCTGGGTGACAGTCTCAAAAAAAAAAAACAAAGACAGACAGAAAGAAAGACAGAAAGAAAGAAAGAAAAAGAAAATTGGGTTTTCTTTTGATTGATTAATCACCACACTTGAAAATGGGAGGGAAAATTTCCAGCAAATTTAAAAAACGTGTTTGTGTACATCTATGTTAAAATGCAGGCCACAAGGGTACAGATGATTCCCCAAGTAGCTTTGGGAAGGAAGGGACACCTTGGGATTCTCCATCACACCCTAGCTCAGCAGTTGGCAAATTTTTCTGGTAAGGTGCCAAATAGGTGATATTTTCCATTCTGCAGGCCATATGGTTTCTGTGCCACTACTCCACTTTGCAGTTGTAGTATGGAGGTTGCTAAAGTACACATATTACCTACAAAGTAAAAATTATAGGTAATACACATACAAAGGGGTGTGGCCAGATTCCAATACAACTTTTCTTTTTTTTTGAGATGGAGTTTCACTCTTGTGGCCTAGGCTACAGTGCAATGGCACGATCTCAGCTCACAGCAACCTCCACTTCCCAGGTTCAAGCGATTCTCCTGTCTCAGCCTCCCTAGTAGCTGGGATTACAGGCATGTGCCACCACACTTGGCTAATTTTGCATTTTTAGTAGAGACAGGGTTTCTCCATGTTGATCAGGGTGGTCTCGAACTTCCAACCTCAGGTGATCCACCCAGTTTGGCCTCCCAAAGTGCTGCGATTGCAGGTGTAAGCCACTGCGCCCGGTCCTAACACAACTTTTTTTTTTTGGAGACAGTCTAGCTCTGTCGCCCAGGCTGGAGTGCAGTGGAAAAATCTCGGCTCACTGCAACCTCTACCTCCCAGGTTCAAACAATTCTCCTGCCTCAGCCTCCTGAGTAGCTTGGACTACAAGTGTGTACTATCACACCTGGCTAATTTTTGTATTTTTAGTAGAGAAAGGATTTACCACAGCGGTCAGGCTAATCTTGAACTCCTGACCTCAAGGGATCCGCCTGGCTCGGCTTCCCAAAGTGCAGGGATTACAGTTGTGAGCTGCCACGCCCGGCCCCAATAATACTTTATTTACAAAAACAAGCCGTGGGCCAGACGTGCCCTCCGGGCTGTAGTTTGCTGACTCCTGCCCTAGAGCAGATGTACATGAAGGGCAATGAGAAGCCCAGAGGGCGTATGCAAAAATACTTTCTCCTTCAACATACAATGGTGGAGGAAGCAAAATGGGTTCCAACATGAACCCCAAGTGAACACTCCCAGGGTAGGTGCTGTACACTGTGGCCTTCTCTGCACTCACCACCCACAGCTTATCACTTCGGCAGTGACTCCCAGCCTGTAGTCTTGTTTTCTAATACACAAAATCTGAACACAAACCAGGTGCCCATCAACTGGGGACTGGTTAAATTAATCATGGTATGTCTTTACAATGGCATATTTGCAGTTATTAAGAATCATATTGTGATTGAGCGTGGTGGCTCACGCCTGTAATCCCAGCACTTTGGGAGGCTGAGGTGAGTGGGTCACTTGAGGGCAGAGGTTCGAGACCAGCCTGGCCAACATGGTGAAACCCCATCTCCACTAAAAATACAAAAATTAGCTGGGCAGGCACCCGTAATCCCGGCTATTCAGGAGACTGAGGCATGAGAATTGCTTGAACCTGGGAGGTGAAGGCTGCATTGAGCCGAGATCACTCCACTGCACTCCAGCCTGGGCGAGAATAAGACTGTCTCAAAAAAATAAATAAATAAAAATTAAAAAAAAGAATGATATTGTGGTTCATGCCTGTAATCTCAGAAATTTTGGAGGCCAAGGTGGGAGGTGTGTTGAGTCCCGGAGTTTGAGAGCAGTTTAAGCAACATAGGGAGACCCTGTCTCTACAAAAAAAAAAAAAAAAAAAAAATTAGCCTGTGGTACGTGCCTGTGGTCCCAGCTACTTGGGAGACTGAGGTGGGAAGATGCGGCTGCAGTGAGCTCTCATCATGCCACTACACTCCAGCCTTGGCAACAGAGTGAGATCCTGTCTTTTTTTTTTTTGAGGCGGAGTCTCGCTCTATCACCCAGGCTGGAGTGCAGTGGTGCAATCGTGGCTCACTGCAACCTCCGCCTCCCAAGTTCAAGAGATTCTCCTGCCTTGGCCTCCTGAGTAGCTGGGATTACAGGCACGTGCCACCACACCCGGCTAATTTTTGTATTTTTAGTAGAGAAGGGGGTTCGTCGAACTCCTGACCTCGTGATCCGCCCACCTCGGCCTCCCAAAGTGCTGGGATTACAGGCGTGAGCCACCGCACCCAGTCGAGTGAGACCTTGGCTTTAAAAAAAGAAAAAAAAAGCCAGGTTTTCTTCAATGAATATGCATTAGTAGTTAAAAAAAAATTTTTTTTTTTTTTTGAGACAGGGGTCTCATTGCATCACTCAGGCTGAAGTGCACCATCTCGGCTCACTGCAACCTCTGCCTCCCGAGTTCAAGCGATTCCTCTACCTCAGTCTCCTAAGTAGCTGGGACTACAGGCACATGCCACTATGCCCGGCTAATATTTGTATGTTTAGTAAAGAGAGGGTTTCACCATATTGGCCAGGCTGGTAATGAACTCCTGGCCTCAAGTGATCCGCCCACATAAGCCACCCTACCAGGCCTAAAAAACTTTTTCAAACAAAGTAAAACAAACAAAAGCCACTTAAAGCCACGCCAATGGTATTTAAGGATATTATGGACCCCTCCAGGGTTATCTGCCCCAAGGAAGCTAATGCCCTAATAGAAGCCAATGAAGATCACACACTGGTGTCGGGGGCAGCCTTGATCACTGTGGACAAAATATAAACCAAGTCCAGCAAGAAGGTGGCTAAGGACCGATTTACTGACACTGCACCGTAAGTAAAAACGAGAACTGTAACACCTCCCAGCAACACGGCAAGTGTAAAGAAAATGATGCTGAAATGAAAACAGCAGAACTCTTCCTTCCTTATCCACTCTCAAAACATACATACAGGAATACAGAAAATGCTGCATGGGGATGGTGAAGAGAGGAAAAGGTTTACCAGGCTGGACATTGTTTGCGTTTTTTTTGTTTTTTTGAGATGGAGTTTCGCTCTTGTTGCCTAGGCTGGAGTGCAGTGGTGTGATCTCGGCTCACTGCAACCTCCGCCTCCCGGGTTCAAGTGATTCTCCTGCCTCAGCCTTTTGAGTAGCTGGGATTACAGGCACGCGCCACCACGCCTGGCTAATTTTTGTATTTTTTAGTAGAGACAGGGTTTTGTCATGTTGGCCAGGTTGGTCTCGAACTCCTGACCTCAGGTGAAATGCCCACCTTGGCCTCCCAAAATGCTGGGATTACAGGGTGTGAGTCACCCACCGCACCCAGCCTGTTTGTAATATATATATATATATTTTGAGACAGAGGATCTTGCTCTGTCACCCAGGCTGGAGTGCAGTGGCACGATCTCAGCTCACTGCAACCTCCACCTCCCAGGTTTTTAAGCAATTCTCTGCCTCAGCCTCCTGAGTAGCTGGGATTACACGGGCATGCCAGCATACCCGGCTAATTTTTGCATTTTTAGTAGAGACAGGGTTTCACCATCTTGGCCAGGCTGGTCTCGAACTCCTGACCTCGTGATCCACCTGCCTCGGCCTCCCAAAGTGCTGGAAGCCACCGCACTGGCCTCTGTGTGCAATTTTTTAAAATGCTGTCATCAGCCTTTAATGGTGCGTGTGCAGACTGCACAAAGAAAAGTGGATGAGATGACAGAAAACACACACAGTGATGATACCCCCAGCAACAGGCGCTCTCAGGCACTCAGCCGCATTCGAGTTCATCCAAACTTACAACAACCTTAGGCACACACAACTTGCAGGCCCATTTTAGAGATGTGGAAACTGAGGCTTGGAGAGGGGAAAGCAATTAGCCAAGGTCCCACTCAGAATTAGCTGAGATGGGATTTGACCTCACACCTAACTGACCCAGAACATTAGTGCTTAAATGCTACGAGACACTAGGTACCAAAACTTCAAACTCTGATAACCTCTGGTGCCAGTGAAGGTTCTTGAAAAGCTTCCTTAAGAGACACAACCATGAGATTCCATTTTTTAAATGTACAGCAGCCACCAACTAGCATCTGAAAAAACCATGCTGCTATTATTAACAATGAGATAACAGTTCTCTGGAAAAAAAGAGGACTATTGAAACAAAACCTCAATGACAGGATTCTCTTCTGAGAGCACGATTCATCCCCATAATGGATAAATGCCTCGCCTCATTGAGACCTCCGCGCCAGTGTGAATAAGGCAGGAAGGTTTCTTCACACCATTCATCTGGCTTGCGAGGGACTCAGCCAAGATCTTGGCACGCCTGTTCTGAGAAGGACACTGACCTCAGCAAAGCCAGACCCAGCAGCTCCGACCTCTGCTACTTACAGACCATGGGGTGATGCTTGGCTGGGATATGGCAAGAAAATGAATTACAGAAGTGATCAAGGAGAATTCTACAACTTGAGAGGCAGCAAAAGTGGACTTGACCCTGGTCTAGCAACAGCCCACCATTAGCAATGACTCAATACTTTCAGGAGCAGCTCCAGTCAAAATTTTACTTGCTCAATTCTTTTTTTTTTTTTTTTTTGGGGGCAGAATCTCACTGTGTCACCCAGGCTGAAGTGCAGTGGCTCAATCTCAGCTCACTGCAACCTCCACCTCCCAGGTTCAAGCAATTCTCATGCCTCAGCCTCCCAAGCAGCTGGGATTATAGGCGCACGCCACTGTATCTGGCTAATTTTTCTATTTTTAGTACAGATAGGTTTTCGCCATGTTGGCCAGGCTAGTTTCGAACTCCTGACCTCAAGTGATCCGCCTGCCTTGGCCTCCCAAGTGCTGGGATTATAGGTATGGGCCACTGCGCCGAGCCCCATTTGCCCAATTATTGACCATCATTTATTGAGCTAAATCCAAAAAGGAAACTCTACCACTGACCCTTTTCTTTTTCACGGTCTCCAAAATGAATCCTAGGTTTTTCCCGCAGGGTAATTCAAAAGGTCAGGTTGGAAATTGACTTCTTGCTTAAAAAAAGAAAAATATAAACAAAAGGTCCTTTTCAGAAATGAGGTTTATTTTCAAGGCTACTCAGTCCTAAAAGCCTGCATATTTACTTTTTTTCCTTCCTCCAGGTTTACCTCCAAGTCAGGATTTCAAAACCACCAACATTCGGGCTCATTCTTACTGGTATAAACAAACAAAACCAAAAAAAGCAGACAACAAAAAACTCAATGAGCAAATCACACAGCTGTGGGATTCAGCGCCAACCCCGGGCGTTTCATTTTGGCAACGAAACCAGGATTCCCTTTCAAAGAAGCTTCTGGAAAATGCTGTATTTCCTAGATGCAGGCCCCTGGTTTTTCAACCTCAAAATCACCTACTCAAAAAGCAGACTCAGAAACCCAAGGTTTTAGAACATGGTCCCAATGTCACCATATCATAAAATCACTCTCATTCTTGCAACTGTACAATGAATGGCTCCCAAAGTCATTTTATTTAACAAAGGGGTCAAGGCAGAGGAAAATTTCTCTTAACATTCCCACAACTGCTCCACATGTCTTCTGTGGAAACACTTCACCAGGAACTAGCTCAATGCTCTTGCTAACAATTTAGTTTCTATACCGGAAGGCTGGTGTCCCTGTTACAGGTGGCCTGTTCGTTCAAGTCTTAGGGTTAATCGCAGCTGCTCTGAGTGGCCAAGCAGACCCTGTTGGGATGTGGAAACAATTTGTTAACAGGACCCTGGCTGGGCCCAAAGGCTGTCAGACTCAGCAAGTAACACTGAATGTCCAAAAACACAGCTGTGTTAAACTTATAAGCCAATCCTTCTGCTCAGATCTCTGGATAGAAATGATTTTTCTTTTATCTATGGGGAATGCAATTTCATCACAGTCCCTTATATAAACCTTCCTGAAACCCCTTCAGTAGACAGCATTCCAATTCAGACTAAAGTGACACTATCTTTGAAAACAAGGACGTGGCTGGGAAGCCATGCATATCTCGGCGAACGCTTTTCCACGCACCACGAGCTTGGGCTTTCTGGAAGGTTGTCAGTTCTCTGGTCAAAAACATTCTTGAAGTCATCAGGAATGAAGGAATGGAGACTCGGCATCCCGGGAAAGTGAGTTCCTGGTTTCATCGCTGGGATTCAAGAGCCGAACAGCCTGAAGAAGTCAGAGGGCAGAAATGTCTGTGAGGATAGGACGTGATTGTTTTAAAAATATTGTCAGAGATTATTTTACATGACTATTAGTTAGATGATTTCACATGATTGCCTGATTTTTTCAAGTAACCTGTGATCCACCTGTGAATACAATTAACAATATTGAACGACACAGTTAAAAGACGGATATACTCTTTTTTTTAGAGTCTTGCTCTGCTGCCCAGGCTGGAGTACAGTGGTGCGATCTTGGCTCACTGCAACCTCTGCATCCCGGGTTCAAGCGATTCTCCTGCCTCAACCTGCTGAATAGCTGCAATTACAGGCACCTGCCACCAAGCCAGGTTAACTTTTGTATTTTCAGTAGAAACGGGGTTTCACCATGTTGGCTGGGCTGATTTCGAACTCCTGACCTCAAGTGATCTCCCTGCCTCAGCCCCTCAAAGTGCTGGGATTACAGGCGTGAGCCACTGTGCCCAGCCAACACCATCACCCTATAAGGGAAGGTGGTACACCTGTTAAACAAAAGATACATACAAGAACTTTCGGTATATTCTTTGCAACATTTCCACAAATCTAAACTCATTCCAAAATAAAAAGGTTATCTGAAATAAATAAGAGAGCAGAAACAGCTGGATTTCCACATGCAAAAGAATAAAATTGGACCCCTGCTTAACGCCATATAAAAAAATTTACACAAAACAGATCACAGACCTAACTACCTACCAGAATCCAAACTACAAAACTCTTGGAAGAAAACTTACATGTGCATCTTTGTAACCTTGGGTTAGGCAATGATTTCTTACTATAATACGCAAAGCACAAATGACAAAAAAAAAAAAAACATAAATTCAACTTCATAACAATAAAAAATTTTTTTTTGAGATGGACTCTCGCTCTGTTGCTTAGGGTGGAGTGCCGTCGGGCAATCTTGGCTCACTACAACCTCCAACTCCTGGGTTCAAGCAATTCTTCTGCCTCAGCCTCCAGAGTAGCTAGGATTGCAGGCGCCTGCCACTACGCCTGGCTAATTTTTGTACTTTTAGTAGGGACGGGGTTTCACCATGTTGGTCAGGCTGGTCTCAAGCTCCTGACCTCAAGTGATCCAACTGCCTCATCCTCCCAAAGTGCTGGGATTACAGGCATGAGCCACTGTGCCTGGCCATTCACAATAAAAAACTCTTGTGCTTAAAATGACACCATCAAGAAAGTGAAAAGACAACATACAAAATGGGAGACAATGCTTGCAAAATATGCATGCGGTAATGAACTGATAATGAGAATACACAAAGAACCCTTATGGATCAGCAATAACCCAATTTTCAAAAAGAGCAGAGAATCTTAAGAAGACATTTCCTCAAAGGGGATGGACAAATGGCCAATAGGTACACGAAAATATGTTCAATATCGGCCGGGCGCAGTGGCTCACGCCTGTAATCCGAGCACTTTGGGAGGCCGAGGCGGGTGGATCACGAGGTCAGGAGTTCGAGACCAGCCTGACCAAGATGGTGAAACCCCATCTCTACTAAAAACACAAAAATTAGCTGGGAGTGGTGGCACATGCCTGTAATCCTGGCTACTCGGGAGGCTGAGGCAGGAGAATCGCTTGAACCCGGGAGGCAGAGCTTGCAGTGAGCCAGGATCATGCCACTGCACTCCAGCCTGGTGACAAGAGACAGACTCTGTCTCAAAAAACAAACAAAAAAAAAGAAAACATGTTCAATATCATTAACTACCAGGGAAATGCAAATCAAAACCTTCAAACTGGTTGGGCACAGTGGCTCATGCCTGTAATCCCAGCACTTTAGGAAGCTGAGGTGGGTGGATCACTTTAGTCCAGGAGTTCTGGACCAGCCTGGGCAACAGGGCGAAACCCAGTCTCTATAAAAAATACAAAATTAGCCAGGTGTGGTGGTGCACACCCATAGTCCCAGCTACTTAGGATGCCGAGGCCAAAGGATCACTTGAGCCCAGGAAGCAAAGGTTGCAGTCAGGCGTGGTGGCACATGCCTGTAATCCCAGCTACTCGGGAGGCTGAGGCAGGAGAATCGCTTGAACCTGGGAGGTGGAGGTTTCAGTGAGCCGAGAACGTGCCACTGCACTTCAGCCTTGGCAACAGAGTGAGACTCTGTCTCCAAAAAAAACAAAGAAAATTATAAACGTAGAGTGGGATCATATAACCCAGCAATTTCACTCCTATATCGCTAATAACTAATAACATAAATCTGCACAAAAACTTGTACATGAATGTTCTTGTCACCATTATTCATAATAGGTAAAAAATACAAACATCCCAACTATCCACCAACTGATAGATGGAAAACTGGGGAACAGTCACACAAGGGAATATGATTCTGCCATGAAAAGGAATGAAGAACTGCTCCATGCTACAACATGGATGTACCTCAAAAACATGATGCTGAGCGAGAGACGCCAGACACAAAAGGCCATGCAGTGTATGACTCCATTTATATAAACTGTCCACATGAGGCAAATCCACAGAGACAGGAAGCTGATGAGTTGTTGCCAGGGGCTAGGGGAGGGGGAATGGGGAGTGACTGCCAATGGGCACGCAATTTCTTTCTGTGTTGATGAGAACGTTCTGAAATTGGATAGAGATGGTGGCTGCAAAATCCTGTGAATATTCTATAAAATACTGGATTGAGAAGACAGACTTCCACTTTTTACTTGTAAACTCTCTGCATGGTTCATTTTCTCCCTAACTTTTCCTGTTATTTTATGAAAATTTCAACACATAGAAGAGTTGTGTTGAAACACACTGCCACCACCTACATTCTGCAATTAACACTTTGCTGTGCCACGTACCTATCCATGTATCTATTCATTTATCCGTATTTTTGATGTGTTTCAATGTAAGTTATAGATGACAGTGCTACCGATCCCTAAATACTCAGGGACGTTTCTCCCCTTATTTCAGACTTTTCATAACTTCTTAAAATTTCCAAAGCTCGGCCGGGCACGGTGGCTCATGCCTGTAATCCCAGCACCTTGGGAGGCCGTGGCAGGCGGATCACAAGGTCAGGAGATTGAGAGCATCCTGGCTAACATGGTGAAACCCCACCTCCACTAAAAATACAAAAAATTAGCTGGGCGTGGCAGTGTGCGCGTGTAGTCCCAGCTACTTGGGAGGCTGAGGCAGGAGAATGGCGTGAACCTGGGAGGCGGAGCTTGCAGTGAGCCGAGATCACACCACTGCACTACAGCCTGGGAGACAGAGCAAGACTCTGCCTCAAAAAAAAAAAAAAAAAAGAAAAAAAGAAAAAATTTCCAAAGCTCAAACAACACAGAAGTGGGCACAGGGAGGTTGGGCGCAGTGGCTCACGTCTGTAATCCCAGCACTTTGGGAGGCTGAGGCGGGCAAATAATTTGAGGTCAGGAGTTCGAGACCAGCCTGGTCAACAGGATGAAATCCCATCTCTACCAAAAGTAGAAAAATTAGCCAAGTGTGGTGGTGCGTACCTGTAGTCTCAGCTCCCTGGGAGGCTGAGGCAGGAGAATCACTTGAACCTGGGAGGTGGAGGATGCAGTGAGCCGAGACTGTGCCACTGCACTCCAGTCTGGGTGACACAGCAAGACTCCATCTCAAAAAATAAGAATAAAAATAAATGGGCACAGTTAATATTGAACCATGCCCAGGCTCTACCAATTTCCTCAGCAACTGCTGCAGGGTCCCCTCTCTACCCCATCTGGAGTGGATCCTTCCAACTCCCTTGCTAAACAGTGTTTCACTCCCATACTTAAGGCACTCATTTAGGGTTTATCCATGGTTATCGCATGCACGTTACACAGCTGAAGTCAGGCTGCACAGACGAGTACCCTCCGGCCTTCTTCACTTTCAGAACGTTTCATTTCCCCATGCAGACAGAACCTTCTGGCACATCATCAGTGACAGTATCATGACAGCTGGTCACATGGGCATCCTTCAAGTTACCTGATCCTTCTCCTGTTCTTGGACACTTAGGTGATTTCCAGTTTTTAAATGTCCTGGGAAAGCCAGTCACTCCTTCCCTGAGACAGCCCTTTCTTGAGAGAATCTTCTCTCACCCATGGCCCCCAGTGAAAGAGCTGGCCTGGGTCAGGGGTTGGCACATTTTCTAATGGGTGACTTGTTTACTAACAGTTCTGGCTCTGCAAGCCATGTGGTCTCTATCACACAGCTCAACTCCACCGCTGTGACACAGAAGCAGCCACACACAGGAACTTTTGTGAAGTTCATTCACAAAAACAGGCAGTGGGGAGATTTGGCCTGTGGTCTGATGACCTTTGACCTAAGTGGTTATAGCAGAAACAAGAACCCCCACCCTAAATGGACCTGAGTGACACCAAGGCGGGTCAACCAGATTCTGCCCCAGAAAACAAAATCAGGACCCTGGGCTACTGACTATGCTGATCTTGGAAAGCTGAGCTGGGAGGATGCCCGAGGCTGCTGTTCTGGCTGGCAGATGAGGGAGTGAAGATGTTGGTCAAACAGGAGAGGATGATGAAGCAGGTGCATAGGAAAGATGAGAATGAGAGAAGCATGATGACTTCTTCCCTGCCCCAGGATCTCTGCAAAGACGAGAATGAGAACCATGCTGACTTCTTCCCTGCCCCAGGACCTTTGCAAAGATGAGAATGAGAGAAGCAGGCTGACTTCTTCCCTGCCGCAAGACCTTTGCAAAGACGAGAATGAGAGAAGCACAGTGACTTCTTCCCTGCCCCAGGACCTTTGCGAAGACGAGAATGAGGGAAGCATAGTGACTTCTTCCCTGTCCCAGGACCTTTGCAAAAACGAGAATAAGAGATGCATGCTGACTTCTTCCCTACCCCAGGACCTCTGCAAAGATGAGAATAAGGGAAAAACGCTGACTTCTTCCCTGCCCCAGGACCTTTGAACATGCTACTTCCTGTGCCACCATGCTTTTCTCCAGCTCTGCAAATGGCAAACGTCTTCTTGTCCTTTAGGTCTTGATTATTTATTATTTGTTTGAAGACAGGATCTTCTTCTGTTGCCCAGGCTGGAGTGCAGTGGCAGGATCTCAGCTCACTGTAACCTCTGCCTCTAGGGCTCAAGTGATCCTCCCACCTCAGCCTCCCGAGGAGCTGGAACGACAGGCAGGTGCCACTACACTCGGCTAATTTTAAATTTTGGTAAACATGGAGTTTCACCATGCTGCCCAGGCTGGTTTCAAACTCCTGGGCTCAAGCAATTCTCCCACCTCGGCCTTCCAAAGTGCTGGGATTAGAGGCCTGAGCCACTGCGCCTGGCCATTCCTACACTTTCATGCAAGTTCCTTGATCTCTTCACAAGCTTTCTCTGTTCCTAGGCAAGCCTCATACGTGCTCTCAGATCCTCTCTGCCAGGTAGGATACCTTGGCAAGGGCCTTTCTGGGAATACATCATGGTCCTTGTGATGAGGGTGAAATGCCATCCTCCCCAGATCTCCTATGTCCTGGAAGCATCTCCGCAAACAGCCACTGGGGTGGCATGTGCACCGCACAGCAACCCCACGTTCGGAGTCTCAGTCGCTCAGGACAGCCTACTTTTGTCCTCTTTCTTTCTGGGGAAACACACAGGGATGGACCCACGGAGGCCAAGAACACCAGATTCTCCCATTGTGTCTTTTCCCAAATCCATTTACAGCAAATCTCACAATTCGTTAACAGTAGTATCAGAGTTATGGACCCAATGCTAGATGGAAAGGCAATCTGCTTGAGTTTTCTCAGCCTAATGAGAAAATGAAAAGCCAGAATTTAAAACAATCAAGTCTGAATACATTTCTGCTGGCTTCCAGCCCAGCTAGAGCAGGTTCTGGCAGCATGCTGGACATTTAAACCACATTTTCCACCTCGGCAGATGCAGCAGAGCTGGTGAGAGGTGACAGGGCCATGGGGTCAGGAAAAGCATCTCCTGGCAGCCCCTGCAGAGGTGCCAGGCATAGCCAGGTGCTGGAGAACTCCATGTTCCAATCAAAGTTCCAGCCTGGTTCAGTGGGGACGCAAGGACAGAGTTTAACCCTTTCAGGTACTGGTTCCCTCACTTACTCATTTTGAAAAGAGAAAGCAGGGCCAGGCATGGTGGCTCACACCTGTAATTTTGGGAGGCCGAAGCAGGTGGATCACGTGAGGTCAGGAGTTCGAGACCAGCCTGACCAACATGGTGAAACCCTGTCTCTTGTAAAAATACAAAAATTAGCCAGGTGTGGTGGTGGGCACCTGTAATCTCAGCTACTCAGGAGGCTGAGGCAGGAGAATTGCTTGAAGCAGGGAGGCACAGGTTGCAGTGAGCCGAGATCACACCACTGCACTCCAGCCTGGGCAACAGAGCAAGACTCTGTCTCAAAAACAACAACAACAACAACCAAAAAAAAAAAAAAAAAAAAGGGCTAGGCACAGTGGCTCACTCCTGGAATCTCAGCACTTCGGGAGCCTGAAGTGGGTGACTCACAAGTTCAGGAGATCAAGACCATCCTGGCTAATATGATGGAACCCCGTCTCTACTAAAAATACAAAAAGCCGGGTATGGTGGCATGCACCTGTAGTCCCAGTTACTGGGGAGGCTGAGGCAGGAGAATCACTTGAACCCGGGAGGCGGAGGTTGCAGTGAGCCCAGATCGCACCACTGCACTCCAGTCTGGGCGACAGAGTAAGACTCCATCTCAAACAAAACAAAAAATAAACAAAGAAAACAGAAAGCAGGATACAAGAGTGATGACTGAAAGGACAGAGAATGACCATCAGGTGGGTCATCCTGGAGAAGGAGACTAAGAGATGACGCTGAAAGGAAAGGGCAGGTCGGACTCACACGATCATGCAGAACATCATGAAGATGTTCCACAGGGCGATGAAGATTCGAAAGTATCTGAGGCTCAGCAAGAATTCCCGGATGTTGTCACCTGGAAGAATCAGAAAGCACTTTTATGGCACAGCTAACATCCCACCCCTATTGCCACCTCTGCAGTGGGCTTTTGTGACTTCCACCCACCTGGCACTCACTGTCTCCAACTTCGGCAACAGTGTGGCTTTTCCTTCGGGTTTCTCCCTCTTCCCCACCCTCAGCACTCAGGCTGTGTCTACCACTGACCAATCTCCTGAAAGCACCATGTCCCTCTGCCTCTGACTGGCTCAAGAAGGGGCATGTGACCCAAGTCTGTCCAATGAGAGTCTGACCTGGGACTTTTCCCCCAACTACTGGCAAACAGACACTTTCTGCCAGGCTTGCTGAGCTGGGAAGATGTAACCTCAGTGTCCACAGGCCAAATCCAGCAGCCTCTTCCACCTGTTTTTGGATGGCCTGTGAGCTAATAGTTTGTTTTTTTTTTTTAATATAAAGATGGGGTTTTGCTATGTTCCCCAGGCGGGTCTTGAACTCCTGGCTTCAAGTGATCCTCCCGCCTAAGCCTCTCAAAGTGTTGAGATTACAGGCATGAGTCTTCATACCCGGCTGGCTCTTACATGAAAAAAAAAAAAAAAAAAAAAGAAGAAAAATATTTTGGGAGACAAAAAAATTACAAGAAATTCAAATCTCAGTGTCAATGAATAAAGTTTGATTGGCCCACAGCCATACCTATTCATTTACATATCATGTCCTGCTGCTTTTGTACTACAACGGCAGAGCTGAGTCATGTTGTTGTGCCAGACAGACACCATATGGCCCGCAAAGCCTCAAATATTTACTATATGGCCCTTTACAGGAAAACATGCCAACCCCTGCTCTGGGGTCATCTTTGCCAACCCTGACCAGTCTCACAGTAAAACCAACACAAAAGAAAGGGGTACTGAGAGCTGTAGAGAGTCAGATACTGACTCTAACCCTAACCCTAACCCCATCCCCAACTCCAACCCTAACCCTAATCTTGGAGGACTGGTTTGACACCTAAACCCAGGGTGCCTGAAGACAATTCCACCCTTGGACGTTTCAATTTGCTTTAACCACTTTGAGCTGAGTTTGCAATGTTTACAACTAAAAGCATCCTAATTCAGGCAAGGGAAAGGGAAGGTGTGTCTTGGTGAGACTTATTCTGGTCCCCTTGAAGGCCAAGGAACAGACACCCCTCTGAGGGAAGGCAATTTAGTATGTGAAGACTACAGAGACCTGGGTTCCAAACCTTTCCTCCAGGGTTTCCAGTCAGTCATTCTCCCTCTCTGGACCTCCAGAAGGAAAAGAATGGGTCCAGATTAGGCCAGGCACGGAGGCTCACACCTGTAATCTCAGCACTTTGGGAGGCTGAGGCAGGCAGATCACCTGAGGTCGGGAGTTGGAGACCAGCCTGGCCAACACAGTGAAACCTTGTCTCTACTGAAAATACAAAATTTAGCCGGGTGTGGTGGCGCATGCCTGTAATCCCAGCTACTCAGGAGGCTGAGGCAGGAGAATCACTTGACCCGGGAGGCAGAGGTTGCAGTGAGCTGAGATCGTGTCAATGCAGAGCAAGACTCCGTCTCAAAAAAAAAAAAACAAAAAACAAAGAATGGGTCTAGATTAGGTGATCTACAAAGGTACTACTCGAAGCATCTGTAGACTAGGGCTGCTTGGTAAGTACAGCACACAGAACACAAGCCCAGAAATTTCTATCTTTCAGGGATGACAACCTGACATTCCTGCTCCATCCAAGGCTGTGCTGAACACACCATCTTGCTGAACATGGTTTAGACGAGCCTGGTATTATCCAAACGACGGGGTTAGTTACATGCAGCACAACCTGTATACACGGCTGATCCAGCACAGACTAGAAACATCAAGTGCTTGGTCTGTTTCCAGGAAGTCTGAGAGGCGCTGCTCAGCAAGACCCTTCCCCTAGCAAAGGATCGTGAAAACGGGATCTCCCACCATCAATAGATGCCAATCAAACGTTACTCACTGCAGGCCATGCACAGTGGTTCACACCTGTAATCCCGGCACTTTGGGAAGCTGAGGCGGGTGGATCACCTAAGGTCGGGAGTTTGAGACCAGCCTGGCCAACATGGTGAAACCACATTTCTACTAAAAGTACGAACAAATTAGCCAGGCATGGTGGCGAGCACCTGTAATTCCAGCTACTAAGGAGGCTGAGGCATGAGAATCACTTGAACCAGGAGGTGGAGGTTGCAGTGAGCTGAGATCACGTCACTGCACACCTGGGCAACAGAGCGAGACTCTGTCTCAAAAAACAAAAAAACGTTACTCGTTCCAGGCAGCAGCAGCGTACAAGGGATACAGGAAGAAACGAAGACCGGTGGCTCTGCCCCCACAAGCATATGGGGAGGAGAAATACTAAACAAATATTCCCACGTGACTGCTCTGGTGGGAAAGTTTAGGTGTCCCGGGAACACACACTGCGGAGACCCAACATGGCATGTGCATGAGGAAGGGTGGGAGATCAGAAAAAGCCTTTCCAGCCAGGCGTGGTGGCTCAAGTCTGTAATTCCAGCACTTTGGGAGGCCAAGGCAGGCGGATCAACTGATGTCAGGGGTTTGAGACCAGCCTGGTCAACATGGTAAAACTCCATCTCTACTGAAAATACAAAAATTAGCTGGGCATGGTGGTGGGTGCCCGTAGTCCCAGCTAATAGGGAAGCTGAGGCAGGAGAATTGCTTGAACCCGGGAGGCGGAGATTGCAGGGGGCTAAGATGGCGCCACTGCACTCCAGCCTGGGCAACACAGCGAGACTCCACCTCAAAAAAAACAAACGCCTTTCTGAGGAAGTGCCAGAGCTCCAAGTTCCGATCTCAAACATGGTCAATTTAACAAACATGAGCTCAAATCCTGCCTCTGTCCTTCTGCATAAGTGACCTGGGCCCATCCCTGCACTATCTATGCTCATTCCCTCTTATGTCAATAGGGGTGTCAGGCAGCTAGGAAGACCTCAGCACACTGCCTGGCACACATGGCGCTCTCAATAAATGCAGCCACTACGGTATTACAGTTAAGCCAGGGAAAGAGGATAGAGAGCAAGGAGCAGCTCCCACAGGGGATGCAGCATCTGGGCTGGAAGGAGACTGGAGAGAGAGCAAAGCAGGAAGCTCCGGATAGAGCACTGGTGTCCTCCCTAGCATCCCTGTCACTGATGCTCCCGCCACTTTGTGCCAAATCTCCCGCCCACCAGAGCTCTGATTTGGATCTGTACAGTGCAACCCCAGGGCCTGGCAGTGCCTTCCACGTGGTGGGTAACACATGGCTGCTGAGTCAATGTATGAATGGATGGATAAATGAACAGATGGACAGATGGTCTAGTGATTGAGTGCACAACTGCTAGAGGCAGAAAAATCCAGGTTCTAATCCTGATTCTCTCACTGATTTGCTATGTGGCCACAAAAAAGTTGAGCCACATCTCTGACCCTCAGTTTCCTGATCTGCTTCCAGTTTCCAGTTCTGGGAACTGGAAAGTGACTATTACCTTTTAGGAATGGAGGTAGAATGCAACACTAACAGGAAGCACCTAACTAGGTCAGCACCCAGGGGCAGGCCCCCCAAAAGTAGAGCTGCTGGAGGGTCTTCAAAATAGCTCAGCCAGGCATGGTGGCTCACGGCTGTGATCCCAGCACTTTGAGAGGCTGAGGTGGGAGGATCGTTTGAGGCCAAGAGTTGGACACCAGCCTGGTTAACACAGCGAGATGCCTATCTTTACAAAAAAATTTAGAAAATTAGCCAGGGGTGGTATTAACTGCCTGCAGCCCCAGCTAGTTGCGAGCCTGAGGCAAGAGGATTTTTGAACCCAGGAGTTCAAGGCTGCAGTGAGCTATGACTGTGCCACTGCACTCCAGCCTGGGTAACAGAGCAAGACCCCGTCTCTAAAAGAAGAAAACCTGTTCCTCAGGGTTCCCCTATCCTTGGGTAGTGCTCCATCATGGCATCCACCGCCTTGACTGTGACGCCACTTCCTCAAATGGCCTTCCCTTCCACACCCCAGCAAGAGAGCAACCCCATTACCATCCTGTGACTCCCTGTTACCTAACATCACCTCTGTCACCATCTATTCCCCGCTTGGAAACCATGTGTCCCACCCCATGGTAAGTTCCACTCCATCTGTCTTACCCCTACTGTATCCCTGCACCTAGCACAGTAGCCAGCATGCATTAGGTGCTCAAATATTTGGTGAATGAAAGAATTAATGAATGGATACAACAGTCATGTACAGATCCCCTTAAGACTCCAAACAGCTACACAATTACATTCAGTAGGAAGTGTAAATTCTGGGGCCTCTAGGGCCCACGCAGACGATAGACATATGAAGAGGTTAGGGCTGGGATGAGGCAGAGTCGACAGGCCCCATCTCCTCAGAGTCCTCAACTACACTCAACAGATGTCAAGGGCTCTCCTGAATCTTGAGTTGCAGAATGTTCCAGTTTTCAAGAAAATCAGACATCTGAATTTTTATATAAAATTGCCTGATTAAAAACCTATCCCAGCAGTTTGGGAGGCCGAGACAGGCAGATCACGAGGGCAGGAGATCGAGACCATTCTGACTAATGCGGTGAAACCCCGTCTCTACTAAAAAATACAAAAAACTAGCCGGGCGAGGTGGTGGGCGTCTGTAGTCCCAGCTACTCAGGAGGCTGAGGCACGAGAAAGGCGTAAACCGGAGAGGTGGAGCTTGCAGTGATCTGAGATCCGGCCACTGCACTCCAGCCTGGGCGACAGAGCGAGACTCCGTCTCAAAAAAAAAAAAAAAATCTAATGTTGGCATCTAATTTTAAACGTGGCAGGTCTGCAGCACTCTGAAAGCAACAGCTGTGTGTGAGGTTGTTCATTCATTCATTCACAGGCATGGGAGGACTGGTATGGCAAGGACAAAGGATGGGACAGGCCAAGCTAGGGTCTCTTCTCTGAAGTTTACGGTCAAATGTGAAGGGCAGACATTAGCCAGATGACAGCAAACATACAGAAAATTATAACAGTAGGAAATGATGTGAGTGCTCACATCAGGGAGGTCCGGTGGGAGAAAGAAGTAGATGACAGAGGTAGGCAGAAAGGACAGCACATTATCAGTCATCTCCCACTCACACACACGCTCAATTAAAGAGAAAACTCCTGGCTTATGCCTGTAATCCCAGCCCTTCAGGAGGCCAAGGTGGGGGGGATCACTTGAACCCAGGAGTTTGAGATTGGCTTGGGCAAGGTGGAGAAACCCCATCTCTACAAAAAAATACACAATTTAGCCTGGCAAGGTGGCACACGCCTGTAATCCCAGTTACTAAGGGGGCTGAGATGGAAGGATCACTTTAGCCCAGGAGGTCGAAGCTGCAGTGAGCCATGATCGCACCACTGCACTCCAACCTGGACAAGAGAGCGAGACCTTGTGTTAAAAAACGAAAGAAAAGAAAACGAGGGTAGAACTTGGGGAAACAAAACTGTCCTCTCTGAAGTGGACCATGCAATTCAAGGGTCCAGGAAGACCTTACCTGTGCTGGGCTCCCTCGACTCCTCCCCAAAGCCCTGCGTGTCCTTCTTTTTCCTACAAAGAGGAGCAGACAGTGTCCACTTTCAATGGGACATAGAGGCCTCAGCCCCCTGACCCCCCAGCTCAGAAGGCCACAAACACTAAGTTTCAGCCCTGGCCCTGCCGCTGACTTGCTGTGTGACCTCGGACGGTTCAATGTCCCTCTCTGGGCCACCACTGCCCAGACAATCACAGCCAGGTCACCAGCCACCGACAGTTTACAAAGCGGCCCGACAGTGCGGGTGCAGTGCTGAGGGTCCGGGGTTGGGCTATTTCTTAGAGGATGGGTCTTGACTTCTCCAGGAAGGTGAACAGAGGGACACCCAAGGAACAGAGAGTATGAGTTTAAGGTCGCTCGGGGGCGAGGAAGATTAAACCAGGCTGGAGGCATGAACAGAGGGCGGATAGGGCGGGACCTGCGGCTTGGGGGCGGGGCCTGAGAAGTGCGCCGAGATCACGCTTATGAAGGCGGGGTTACGGGTTCCCCGGATGGAGCCACAGTCCGGCCGCGGCCTACTCACAGCTTAAAGTTCAGCACTGCCCCGGCATTCATCAGCAATGTCCTGCAGAGGGAGAATTACAGTTACTAGGGGCGCCCCCGCGTCCTGCCTGGCCCTCTCTTCCCAGCCTCTGGTCCCCCTAATTACCCGAACAGCAGGATGTCTCCGATCATCGTTACGGCCAAAGCGTCCGTCAGAACCGGAAGCGGAAGCCCCAGGGAGGGAGGGGAGAGGAGCACAAACCGACCAATCCTAAAGCAACACTAGCGAGGGCTGGGCCAATCGAAGATCAAGGTCCCACCCTCTGCAGGCCAGGCCCCTTTAGGGGAGCGCTAGCGCCCCACCTTGCTGGGGAGGCCCGGAGAGCCAGAATGGAAGGGGCCGGGTCTGCTGGGGGTGGGATTGGGTCACGCGTCGAAGCGTGCCGCGCATGCGTGAGGTCTTCAGTGCAGTAGGGTTAGCTGGGCAGCAATGCCTGTTCACTTTATGGGGTCTCAAATTGGGCTTCTGGAGAAAAGGAATCCTTTGACTCCTGAGCGGCACAGGGTGCGGGGTCCTGACGCAGTGGGGTCCCTAGAAACGGGTGCCCCAACCTACTGGGCTCTAAAATGAGATCCTCCTGGGCCCCATGGGGAACGGAGGGCCCCACTGAGCTGCCCCCAACAAGACACGGGGGTCCTGACTTGCGGAGCCCCACCGAGGACGGGGTTCCTGATCGAACGGAACGTATGGGGCAGGAAAGTCTTGACGGGGCTCCACAGAGGACTGAGGTCCTAACCGATCTCCACGGGGAGCAGGGGTTCTGATTCATGGGGTCCCACCAGGGCGTAGGGGTCCTCATTGGGCTCCACCGAAGATCGGGGTCCTAATTGGGCCCACGGGGACAAAGTCCTGGCTGATCTGGCCCCCTGGGAACTGGCGTCCCGCGTGGGTGGGCTCCGTGAGGCACGGGCCCCCAGAATGGGGAGCCCCCCAGCCTCCCTCGCCTTGCAGGGGTGCCCCGCACCCCGCCTCGCTGGGCGGAACGGGGTCGCGATGGCAGTAGGGTCAGCGCCTGGGACGTCCGACCGTCCAGCTCCGTCCGTGATGCTGGGCGTCCCCACCACCTGTCCCGATGTGGGCCGTCGCCCCTCCTCTCCCACGGGGGCCGGGCCTGGGGTGGCGCCTGGCGGGCGGGGGCGGGCCCAGCTGCGGGGGCGCAGTCGCCGGGCCG
>NW_016811267.1:1529323-1547704 GCF_001698545.2 Rhinopithecus bieti
TCTATTAAAAATACAAAAATTGGCCGGGCGCGGTGGCTCAAGCCTGTAATCCCAGCACTTTGGGAGGCCGAGACGGGCGGATCATGAGGTCAGGAGATCGAGACCATCCTGGCTAACATGGTGAAACCCCGTCTCTACTAAAAAATACAAAAAACTAGCCGGGTGACGTGGCGGGCGCCTGTAGTCCCAGCTGCTTGGGAGGCTGAGGCAGGAGAATGGTGTAAACCCAGGAGGCGGAGCTTGCAGTGAGCTGAGACCCGGCCACTGCACTCCAGCCTGGGCAGCAGAGCGAGACTCTGTCTCAAAAAAAAAAAAAAAAAAGAAAGAAAATCTGAAACTGGCTGGGCACAGTGGCTCACGCCTGTAATCCCAGCACTTGGGGAGGCCAAGATGGGCAGATCACCTGAGGTCAGGAGTTTGAGAACAGCCTGGCCAACATAGTGAAACCCCATCTCTATTAAAACTACAAAAATTAGCCAAGTGTGGTGGCATGCACCTGTAGTCCTAGCTACTTGAGAGGCTGAGGCAGGAGAATCACTTGAACCTGGGAGGTGGAGGTTGCAGTGAGCCGAGATCACTCCATTGCACTCCAGCCTGGACGACAGAGCAAGACTCCGTCTCGGAAAAAAAAAAAGTAAAAGAAAATCTGAAACTGTGGAGGGTTGGAGCCCTGTGGGGATGTAGGACACAAATGTCTTGAGCAAAGAGGTCTCCAAGCTGCCTGGGAACTTGCAGGAAGGTTCAAGATATTTCTGCAGAAGTCCTAGAATAAGCTATCCAAGCTCTAAGTGCCAGAGCCTGAAGGTTCCTGAAGGCTGAGAAGTGGTTCCAAACCCTGGCTATTCATGAGATGCTCCTGGGAGCTTTCAAACCCCCTAGCTCCACCCCACACCAATTGATTCAGAATATTAATCTCCCCTCCCTCAGTGACTGATGTATGTTATCAGGGCTGAGGATACCCCACCCAGTTCAACCTCCTCCTTTCATAACTGGGGAAACAGGAAATAGTGGCTAAGCTATCTTAAATACACAGTGAGCCTGTGGTCCCATGGCTGGTCAGTTGCAGCCTTGGGACTCAGCCCAGGTCTGCTTGACTCTAAGAATCAGTACAATTAATGTGAGATACTTGGTTTCCTTAGAAAAGTAGGTGTTGGAGGCCAGACGTGGTGGCTCATGCCTGTAATCCCAGCATTTTGGGAGGCAAGGCGGGTGGATCACTTGAGCCCAGGACTTTGAAACCAGCCTGGGCAACATGACAAAACCCCGTCTGTACTAAAAATGCAAAAATTAGCCAGCTTTGGTGGCACACGCCTATAATCCCAGCTACTCGGGAGGTTGAAGTGAGAATCGCTTGAACCCAAGGGACGGAGGTTGCAGTGAGCCGAAATCTCGCAGCTGCACTCACAGCCTGGGTGACAGACTGGTTGAGACTCTGTCTTGGGAAAAAAAAAGAAAAGTTAAGTAAGGTGTTGGATTGAACTGTTAGTCCCAGTTTGGTATGCATGCTGGGTATCTGTAAATTTTCTTCTCAGAATTTGTGTGCTAGACCAGCTACAGAATTTGCCAGGCCCAATACAAAGTATTAGTGTAGGGCCTTTTGTTGAGAAATTAAGAATTTCATAGCCAGGCATGATGGTGTGTGTCTGTAGTCCTAACTACTTGGGAAGCTGAGGCTGGAGGATCACTTGAGCCCAGGAGTTGGAGCTCAACTGTGCCTGGCTGGGTCGGGCTTTCTTGAGAATCCTGAGAGTGGATGAAGTTCAGAGTGTGGTTCTCAACTGAGCAGCATCAGTGCCGCCTGGGAGCTACAGTGAGCTATGATCACCCCACCGCCCTCCAGCCTGGGCAACAGAGCAAGACCATGCCTCCTTAAAAAAATGTCAGCATAGGTCAGATAATCTCAGCATTTGGGGAGGCTGAGGTTGGAAGACTGCTTGAGGCCAGGAGTTCATGGCCAGCCTGGGGTAACATTGTGAAACCCCTTCTCTATAAAAAACACAAAAATGGCCAGGTGCGGTGGCTCATACCTGTAATCCCAGCACTTTGGGAGGCCGAGGTGGGCAGATCACCTGAGGTCGGGAGTTCAAGACAAGCCTGACCTACATGGAGAAACCCCATCTCCACTAAAAATACAAAATTAACCAGGTGTGGTGGCACATGTCTGTAATTCCAGCTACTAGGGAGGATGAGGCAGGAGAATCACTTGAACCTGGGAGGCAGAGGTTGCGGTGAGCCGAGATTGTGCCATTGCACTCCAGCCTGGGCAACAAGAATGAAATTCTGTCTCAATAAATAAATAAATATAAAAATACAAAATACAAAAATACTAGCCAGGTATGGTGGCATGTGCCTGTAATCCTAGCTACTAGGGAGGCTGAGGTCAGAGGATTACCTGAACCCTGCAAGGTGAAGGCTGCAGTGAGCCATGATCATGCCATTGCACTCCAGCCTGGGCAACAGAGTGAGACCCTGTCTCAAAAAAAAAAAAAAAGAAAAAGAAAGAAACTAAAAGTCTCCGAATCATGGGAGTCAGGTCTACCACTAGCACTGAGTAAATACCACACTGGTTATTTCACCACCATGAGCTTCAGTTTATTTGTCTGTGAAATGGAATCACTGGTAAGAGAACCCCAGACTCCCTTTCCTAGCTATTATAAAGATCTATTGAGAATTTTGTCAGGGATAAGGTCTAATGCATTTGTGAGGGGTGGTGATGTTTATTGGGAAGTCTATGGAGGAATGTATTACTTGGGATACTGGCATTTTCTGGGTCAGGCTTACTTGCTTTTCTTTTCTTTTCTTTTTCTTTTTCTTTTTTTTTTTTTGAGATGAAATCTTGTTTTCTTGCCCAGGCTGGAGTGCAGTAGCACGATCTCAGCTCACTGCAACCTCCGCCTCCCAGATTCAAGTGATTCTCCTGCCTTAACCTCGCAAGTTCCTGAGATTACAAGCACCCGCCACCACACCCAGCTAATTTTTTGTTTTGTTTTGTCTTGTTTTTGGAGATGGAGTCTCACTGTGTTGCCAGGCTGGAGTGCAGTGGCGCAATCTCGGCTCACTACAACCTCTGCCTCCTGGGTTCAAGTGATTCTCCTGCCTCAGCCTCCCGAGAAGCTGGGATTACAGACATGCGCCACTACGCCCAGCTAATTTTTGTGTTTTTGGTAGAAATGCGGGTTCACCACGTTGGCCAAGATGGTCTCAATCTCTTGACTTCGTGATCTGATGATCTCCATCTCTTGACCTTGTGATCCGCCCACCTTGGCCTCCCAAAGTGCTGGGATTACAGGCATCAGCCACTGCGCCCGGCCTTTTTTTTTTTTGTATTTTTAGTAGAGATGAGTTTTCACCATGTTGGCCAGGGTGGTCTCGAATTCCTGAACTCAAGTTATTTTCCCGCCTCAGCCTCCCAAAGTGCTGAGATTACAGGTGTAAGCCACTGCTCCTGACCAAATTAACTTTAAATTTATTTTATTTTATTTTATTTTTTTGAGACAGGGTGTTGCTCTGTCTCCCAAGCTGGAGTGCAGTAGTGCAGTCGTAGCTCACTGTGGCCTCCAACTCCTGGGCTCAAGCAATCCTCCCACCTCAGCTTCCCATGAGCAACTGTGCCTGGCTGGGTCAGGCTTTCTTGAGAATCCTGAGAAAGGATGAAGCTCAGAGTGTGGTCCTCAGCTGAGCAGTGTCAATGTCACCTGGGAACTGGTTAGAAATGCAGAGCCCCCACAGTGGCTCATGCCTATAATCCTAGCACTTTGGGAAGCCAAGGTGGCTGGATCACAAGGTCAGGAGTTCGAGACCAGCAGGGCCAACATGGTGAAACCCCGTCTCTACTAAAAATACAAAAACTAGCCAGGCATGATGGTGGGCTCCTGTAATCCCAGCTACTTGGGAGGCTGAGAAAGGAGAATTGCTTGAAACCAGAAGATGGAGGTTGCAGTGAGCCGAGATCGCACCGCTGCACTCCAGCCTGGGCAAAAGAGCGAAACTCCATCTCAAAAATAAAAATGAAAGAAAGAAAGAAAGGAAGAAAGGAAGAAAGGAAGGAAAGGAAGGAAAGGAAGGAAAGGAAGGAAAGGAAAAGAGAGAGAGAGAGAGAGAGAAAGAGAGAGAGAGAGAGAAAGAAAGAAAGAAAGAAAGAAAGAAAGAAAGAAAGAAAGAAAGAAAGAAAGAAAGAAAGAAAGAAAGGGAAAGAGAAAGAAAGAAAGAAAATACAGAGTTCTGGCCAGGCTTGGTGGCTTACGCCTGTAATCCTAAAACTTTGGGAGGCCGAGGCGGGCGGATCACCCAATGTCAGAAGTTCAAGACGGGCCTGGCCAACGTGGCGAAACCCTGTCTATTCTAAAAATACAAAAATTTGCCAGGCGTGGTGGTGCGCGCCTGTAATCCCAGCTGCTTAGGAGGCTGAGGCAGGAGAATCGCTTGAACCAGGGAGGTGGAGGTTGCAGTGAGCAGAGATTGCGCCATTGCACTCCAGCCTGGGCAATGAGAACCAAGAGCGAAACTCCATTTCAGGGGGAAAAAAAATGCAGAGCCCCAGGCCCCACCCAGCTCTGCCAAATGAGAGTCTATATCTGAGCAAAATCTGTGGGTTATTTGGCTTATTTCTGGGGCCCCTAAGCTCCACGTGAGGAAAGAGAAGGAAGCAGTGAGTGCTGGCTGCAAAACTGAAGAAATGAGTGAATCAATGATGCCTTGAACCTTGACCCATCAAGGAATCTCTCAGACCAGTACTTCTCAAACTCAGCTGCACACCAGACTCACCTGGGGAGATTTTAAAAATCCTTTTGGGCCAGACATGGTGGCTCATGCCTGTAATCCCAGCACTTTGGGAGGCGGAGGCGGGCGGATCACTTGAGGTCAGGAGTTCGAGACCAGCCTGGCCAACATGGTGAAAGCCTGCCTCTACTAAGAAAAAATACAAAAATTAGACTAGGCATAGTGGCTCACGCCTGTAATCCCAACACTTTGGGAGGCCGAGGTGGGCAGATCACAAGGTCAGGATATCAAGACCATCCGGGCTAACACGGTGAAACCCCGTCTCTACCAAAAATACAAAAAATTACCTGGGCGTGGTGGCGGGCGCCTGTAGTCTCAGCTACTCAGGAGGCTGAGGCAGGAGAATGGCGTGAACCTGGGAGGCGGAGCTTGCAGTGAGCTGAGATCGCGCCACTGCACTCCAGCCTGGGCGACAGAGCGAGACTCCAAAAAAAAGAAAAGAAAAGAAAAGAAAAAATACAAAACTTAGCCAGGCATGCTGGTGCACACCTGTAATCTCAGCTACTTGGGAGGCTGAGGCACAAGTACTGCTTCAACCCGAGAGGTGGAGGTTTGCATTGAGCCGAGATGTTGCCACTGCACTTCAGTCTGGGTGACAGAGTGAGACTGCATCTCAAAAAAAAAAAAAAAAAAAAAAAAAAAAAAAAAAAAAAAAAAAAATCCTTTTGTCCTGATTGCTATCCCTCTTTCATTTAAATCAGAATTGTAGGTCAGACGTGGTGGCTCACGCCTATGATCCCAGCATTTTGGGAGGCTGAGGCTGGCGGATCACCTGAGGTCAGGCGTTTGAGACCAGCCTGACTAACATGGTGAAACCCTGTCTCTACTAAAAATACAAAAATTAGCCGAGCATGGTGGCGGGTGCCTGTAGTCCTGGATGCTTGGTAGGCTGACGTGGGAGAATCGCTTGAACCCGGGAGGCGGAGGTTGCAGTCAGCAGAAATCATGTCATTGCACTCCAGCCTGGGTAACAGAGCGAGACTCTGTCTCAGAAAAATAATTAATTAATTAGTTAACTCAGAATCATGGGGCTGGAGGAGGTGGCTCACATCTGTAATCCCAGCACGTTGGGGGACCAAGACAGGCAGATCGCTTGAAGCCAGGCGTTGGAGACCAGCCTGGCCAACACAGTCCCTGTCTCTACTAAAAATACAAAAATTAGCCAGGAGTGGTGGCGCAAGCCTGTAATCCCAGCTACTCTGGAGGCTGAGGCATGAGAATCGCTTGAATCTGGGAGGTGGAGGTTGCAGTGAGCCAAGATAGTGCCACTGCACTCCAGCCTGGGCAACAGAGGCAGACTCCGTCTAAAAAAATAATAATAATAATAAAAATTCAGAATTACTGGGGTTGGCACCAAGCATTGGTGTTTTATGATGTTCCGCAGATGAGAACTGGTTTCCTGCATTGGGGTATCCCAGCCTTGCGCTGGTGACAGGGCATTAGGTGCCCTGTGCATTTCAGGAGGTTTTGTAGTATCCTCCACCCTCTGAAGCCAGTAGCACCTCCACCCTGCCCCACACCATCCAATAATGACAACCAAAAATGCCCCAGACATTACCAGTGTTCCTGGAAGCACAGTCTCTCCCAGCTGAGAACCATTGATCTGGTGCATAAATCTCAAACTCCCATGCCTCCAGGGGCAAGTTAGATGATGTATACTACACAGAGCCTAGCCAGATGGGAACCATCTGTCCCTAGGTGAGAACCAAGCAGGCACATCTCTACCTGGTTGGGGCTGGAACCCCCAGGACTGATTTTTCCTGTGTGTCTGTGTTGGCTGTTCAAACATTTATCTTTCTTTTTCTTTTTTAAATTAATACACTTGGCCAGGTGTGGTGGCTCACACCTGTAACCTTAGCACTTTGGGAGAGCGAGGCAGGCGGATCACCTGAAGTCAGGAGTTCAAGACCAGCCTGGCCAATGTGGAGAAACCCTGTCTCTACTAAAAATGCAAAATATTAGCCGGACATGGTGACGGGCACCTGTAATCCCAGCTACTCAGGAGGCTGAGGCAGGAGAACCACTTGAACCTGGGAGGCAGAGGTTGCAGTGAGCCAAGATTGTGCCAGTGTGCTCTAGCCTGGGCGATAGAATGAGACTCTGTCTCAAAAAAAAAAAAAAAAAAAAGGATGATGGGGGTTCTACTGTGTTGCCCAGGGTGGTCTTGAACTCCTAGGCTCAGGAGATCCACCTGCCTTGGCTTCCCAAAGTGTTGAGATTACAGGCATGAGCCACTGCCCCCAGGCAACCACTGATCTTTCTACTATCTCCAGAGTTTTGCTTTTTCCAGAATATCCTGTGGTTGGAATCATGCAGTATGTACCCCTTTCAGACTGGCTTCTTTCACTTAAGAATATGCATTTAAGTTTCCTCCATGTCTTTTCATGTCTTGATAGTTCACTGAATAATATTTCTTTTTTATTTTTCTTTCTTTTCTTTTCTTTTTTTGAGACGGACGTTTGCTCATTACCCAGGCTGGAGTGCAATGGCGCGATCTTGGCTCACTGTGACCTCTGCCTCCCAGGTTCAAGTGACTCTCCTTCCTCAGCCTCCCAAGTAACTAGGATTACAGGCATGTGCCACCATGCCTAATTTTTTGTATTTTTAGTAGAGACGGGGTTTCACCATGTTGGCCAGACTGGTCTCGAACTCCTGACCTCAGGTGATCCTCCCGCCTTGGCCTCCCAAAGTACTTGGATTACAGGCGTGAGCCACCGCACTCGGCCAAATAATATTTCATAGTAAGGATGTTTCATGGTTTGTTTATCCACTCACTTCCTGCAGGACATCTTGGTTGCAGTTTTAACTTTTTTAAATTTTTTGGAGAAGGAGTCTCGCTCTGTCGCCAGGCTGAAGTGCAGTGATGTGATCTCAGCTCACTGCAACCTCCGGCTCACTGGTTCAAGCAATTCTCCTGCCTCAGCCTCCTGAGTAGCTGGGATTACAGGTGCCCGCCACCATGCCCAGCTAATTTTTGTGTTTTTAGTAGAAACAGGGTTTCACCATGTTGGCCAGGCTAGTCTTGAACTCCTGACCTCAAGTGATCCACACGCCTCGGCCTCCCGAAGTGCTGGGATTACAGGTGTGAGCCACTACACCCAGACAAGTTTTAACATTTTTCATATGCTGTTAGGATCAAAGAAAACTGTTCTTTGATCCCTGCTTTGAGATCTCTGGTTTGAACTACAAGCTTTTAGAGGGCAAGAGGCTGTTGACCCCTGCTCCACCTTGTGAGGCAGAGGCTGCTATCTCCATTTTACAGGGGAGGAAACTGAGGCAGAATGCTGAACTCAAAGGCTCAGGAGGAAAAGACTGGTCCTAGAGTCACTGAGAGACTCAGTCAGTACCCCAGGCTTCATATACCTCCGACTAGATAGCATGGTGCTAGAGTGCCCTGGGGACCTTTCTAGCACCACCCAGCCATCTGCAAATAAGGCATTGACCCCTGGAGAGGGAAAGTCACAGAGTCCATTACAGACCAGACTTAGGGACCCAAAGCTTCTTCCTCTCTTTTGAGGCAGAGCTGATTTTTTCTGTTTTATTTACTTATTTTTTAATTTTTAATTTTTTTGTTTTTTAAGATGGAGTTTTGCTCTTATTGCCCAGGTTGGAGTGCAGTAGTGCGATCTTGGCTCACCGCAACCTCTGCCTCCTGGGTTCAAGCGATTCTTCTACCTCAGCCTCCCAAGTAGCTGGGACTACAGGCACCTGCCACCACGCCCAGCTTATTTTTGTATTTTTAGTAGAGATGGGGTTTCACTATATTGGCCAGGCTGGTCTCGAACTCCTGACCTCATGATCCACCCCCCCCCCCCCTCGGTCTCCCAAAGTGCTGAGATTACAGGCGTAAGCCACTGCACCTGGCCTGTTTTTTTTCTTTTCTATTCTATTCTTTTTTTTTTTGATGACGGAGTTTTGCTCTTATCTCCCAGGTTGGAGTGCAGTGGCATGATCTCGACTCACTGCAACCTCGGCCTACCAAGTTCAAGCAATACTCCTGCCTCAGCTGCCGGAGTAGCTGGGATTACAGGCATAAGCCACCATGCCCCGCCGAGGCAGAGCTGATTTTTAAAAAAATCCATCTACTGAAATTTCCACCCACAGGTACTTTCCATTTCCGCACAGTTCCAGAAATACCTCTTGCATGGTTGCTAGGCGCTAAGCATCTCTTTTTCACTCTCATAGTCAGCGTCTTTGGAAATGACTGATATAGATCTGGGGTGGTCACCTTGTCCAGGCTTTCCCAAGATAAGCATTGAAAGTCCCATGTCCAGCCGGGTGCGGGGGCTGACACCTGTAATCTCAGCACTCTGGGAAGCCGAGGCAGGTGGATTACCTGAGGTCAGGAGTTCGAGACCAGCCTGTCCAACATGGAGAAATCCCGTCTCTACTAAAAATACAAAAGTTAGCCGGGGCTGGTAGCGGGAGCCTATAATCTCAGGTACTCGGGAGGCTGAGGCAGGAGAATCACTTGCACTCCAGCCTGGGCGACAGAGCAAGACCCCATTTCAAAAAAGAATAAAAGAAAGTCCAGCTGGGTGCAGTGGCTCACACCTGTAATCCCAGCACTTTGGGAGGCCAAGGCGGGTGGATCACAAGGTCAGGAGATCAAGACCATCCTGGCTAACACGGTGAAACCCTGACCCTACTGAAAATACAAAAAATTAGCGGGGCATGGTGGCAGGCGCCTGTAGTCCCAGCTACTCAGGAGGCTGAGGCAGGAGAATGGCGTGAACCCGGGAGGCGGAGCTGGCAGTGAGCAGAGATCGTATCACTGCACTCCAGCCTGGGTGACAGAGTAAGAGTCCATCTCAAAAAAAAAAAAAAAAAAGTCCCATGTCCCAGGAAACCCCTGGGACCCAGGCAAAGGGGGATAGTTGGTCACCCTAGACAGCCTCCTCATTCTACACGTGGGCAAACTGAGGCCCAGGGAAGGGAGGGACTAGCCTAAGCTCACCCAGTGAGAGGGGAATGTGTTTGTGGCATGCGGCAGTTGAAAACTTATTGACTTCATGGGACTGCCCCAAAACCCATCAAGAGAAACCAAGGGGTTTGGAAAGGGGAAAGGACCTAGACTTTGTTTTCTATTTCTATTTATTTATTTATTTATTTATTTATTTATTTATTTATTTTGAAGCGGAGTCTCGCTCTGTCACTCAGGCTGGAGTGCAATGGCAAAATCTTGGGTCACTGTAACTTCTGCCTTCTGGGTTCATGCCATTCTCCTGCCTCAGCCTCCTGAGTAGCTGGGATTATGGCCACTTGCCACCATACCTGGCTAATTTTTGTATTTTTAGTGGAGACGGGGTTTTACCATGTTGGCCAGGCTGGTCTCAAACTCAAACTCCTGATCTCAAGTGATCCACCTGCCTCAGCCTCCGAGAGTGCTGAGATGACAGGCGTGAGACACTGTGCCTGGCCGTTATCTTGGTCTTTTGACAGTGAAGCAAACTGAGGCTTGGTGGGGGCAGGCAGTCACTTGCCCAAGGCCATGCCAGAGTGAGTGGCAGAGCCAGAAGCTAGGCATGTGATGACGTTTTGCCATGTTGCCCAGGCTGGTCTTGAACTCCTGAGCTCAAGTGATCTGCTTGCCTCAGCCTCCCAAAGTGCTGGGATTACAAGCGTGAACCACTGCGCCCGGCCGACATGTGACTTTCATAGCAGGGCACACACATGCCGCAAACATGGGCATCTGCCCGGCAGATCATAACTCATGCAAACCCGAGGTCCCCACCCCCATTCCCCAACCTCAGTCCCTGGGATGGATCCCAGAGGGCACAAGAAAGATCCTGGAAAGAATTCAGTCCCTGCGAGTTATTTTTAGATGCAGAGGTATCTATTTCTGCAAAACATGGGTGCCTCACCCGACCTGGCCTCTGCACAGGCCACCAGCTGCTCTAAGGGATTAACTCTCAGCCAATTGTGTTTTAAATAGACCCTAGGAGAGGAGCTGAAAAGCATTTTACCTCATACCCTAGGACCTGGTCAATGTTGAGATGTAGGACAATCTTGAGAGCAGGGAGACGCTGCATTTTGGGCTCATGACTCCAGGGTGAGATTAGAGGAGGGAAAAGCTCATTCCAGTCCTCAACAGGAGTTAGACAAAGAAGCAATGTTCTGCTTTATTTTTTTAAAAAAAGAGATGTGAAAATAAAAAAGTGGCTTGTTCAAGATCACATGGTTAGTTGGTGGGGATATCGAGGAGAGGGGCAAGTGTATTGATTACTTACTGTAAAACAAGTGTGTCCAATCTTTTGGCTTCCCTGGGCCATGTTTGAAGAAAGACTTGTCTTGGGCCTCACATAAAATACACTTACACTAACTATAGCTGATGAGCTTTAAAAAAAAAATCACAAAAAAACTCATAATTTTTTTTTTTTTGAGGCAGAGTCTTGCTCTGTGGCCCAGGCTGGAGTGCAGTGGTGTGACCTTGGCTTGCTGCAACCTCCACCTCCTGAGTTCAAGAGATTCTCATGCCTCAGCCTCCCACATAGCTGAGATTACAGGTGTGCACCACCACGCCCAACTAATTTTTGTATTTTTAGTAGAGACGGTTTGCTAGGCTGATCTCGAACTCCTGACCTCAAGTGATCCACCTGCCTTGGCCTCCCAAAGTGTTGGGATTACAGGCATGAGCCACTGAGCCCGGTCATGAGTGTATCATTTTGCAGCCCAACATTTTCACTCAGTGGTACGCTTATGGGGCTTGTCTTTGTTGATACACCTAGAACAGAGATTCTCAACCAGAAGGGATTTTGTTCCCGAGGATAAATTTGGCAATATCTGGAGACATTCTTGGTTGTCACAGCTGTGGGGGAGGGTGCCACTGTCATCTAGTAGGTGGAAGCCAGGGATGCTGCTTAACATGCTATAATGCCAGGATGCCCCCATAGCAAAAAATGATCTGATCCCAAATGTCAATAGGGCTGAGGCTGAAAAACCCTAATCAAGCTCTAGTTCACTTTTCTTTTTTTTTTTCTTTCCTAGATTGTATTAAGAAATTAATATAGCTGAACCACATCATATTTAGTTTCTAGGTTAATATGAAAAGGCGGTAATTTTTCTTTGAAACTTACAAGTACAATCTGCAAATACATGATTTTGAGAATAATTTAATATGTTGACTTCAAGATACAACTATATTCTATATAAGATACAACTCTATATGTCAGTATTTTAAAGAAACAGATCCTTACAAGACCAAAACAACCCACAGGCCACGAGGTTGGTTTTTCCTTTTTTTTTTTGTTTAAACAAATGTGCACCACGATGTTTCAACAAGTAAGACAAATGCCATGAATGTGAAGCTGCAGTTTGCAATGTCCCACATTTAGAACTCAGCAAAGGTGAATTAGACAGAGGTGGTAGTCATTCTAATTAAACAATCAGGTAACTTCATGACAAGCTGATTTGCACCATCAAAAGTGTCCATGTAAGTTTCTTTTTTCTTGATGATGAGAGGGCCCACATTATCTCCATTCTCTTCCTTATGTTTTGTTCCCATCACAGAATGGGAACTTTTTGGACCTCCAACAACGGCAGTACACAGCTTTATCTCCCAAATCCTCCATGTCAAAAGCATGTACTATCTTGGGGTTGTCTTTCTGGATGTGAAGGTTTATCATAGCTTTATTTCGATGATCTTTAACATAAAATCTTTTGTAAGCTAGATAATCAATTGCAGCTGTCCCAGCAGCAATGGTAACTGCTGCGATCCATTAAACTTGTACGCTGGAACTGGAAGTCAAACTCATGGCGCCGTCACTTGCAAGGCGTGTGCACTAGGATACCAAGCACAAACGGGTTCGCACGGCTGGCGAGACTAAAGGTGCCAGCGCCGTACTAAGGGCACCGACTCCACGCTGCTACCGCGCCTAGTTCACTTTTCTTTTTCTTCTTTTCTCTTCTTTTCTTTTTCTTTTTTTTTTTTTTTCTGAGATGGAGTCTCCCTCTGTTGCCCAGGCTGGAGTGCAGTGGCGCCATTTTGTCTCACTGCAACCTCCACCTCTTGGGTTCAAGTGATTCTCCTGCCTCAGCCTCCTGAGTATCTGGGATTACAGGCACCTGCCACCATACCCGGCTAATTTTTGTATTTCTAGTCAAGACAGGGTTTCACCATGTTGGCCAGGCTGGTCTCGAACTCCTGACCTTGAGTGATCCGCCTGCCTTGGCCTCCCAGAGTGCTGGGTGAGCCACTGCACCCAGCCTAGTTCACTTTGAAATAGCTACTATATGGCACTCCACGTTTTGTGGCTTCCCACAGCTTTACTAAGATACTGTAGATTTCACTTTTCTCGTGTTGCAACATTGTATCAGTGAAACATCTTCCTTCTCTATGTCTTTGTTTATGGCACTTATTTCTTTGGGGTTAATAGCAAAGAGTGGAATTGCTGGGGTCCAGGGGATGCACCGCTTCATATTTCCCTAGTGTTGCCAAGTTGCCTCTAATATGGTTATGCCCATGGATGCACTCACCTGGGTTTGTAGGAGAAACTCTGGCATTGATGATTATTTTCCCTCTGTGAGGCTGACCAAGCTAAGAAGAAGGTAATTCTACAGAGTAGAGTGCACTACATGTTTCTCAATTAAGAAATGGAACAGAGAAGGTCATTGTTGTTAAGAGCACTGTTGTTACAATGTAACCAGAAATAGCCAGGCCTGCTGGTGGCTCATACCTGTAATCCAAGCACTTTGGGAGGCCAAGGTGGGAGGATCATTTGAAGCCAGGAGTTCAAGAGCAGCCTGGGTCACACAGCGAGATCCTATCTTTATTAAAAAAAAAAAAAAAAAGTATAAAAATTGGCCAGGCATGGTGGGACATGCCTTTACTCCTAGCTACCTGGGAGGCCCAAGCCCAGGACTTTGAGGCTGCAGTGAGCTATGATTGCATCACTGCACTCCAGCCTGGGTGACCGAGCGAGACGCTGTCTTTAAAAAAAAAAAAAAGAAGAAGAAAAAAGGTGTCCAGGCCAGGCGCTGTGGCTCACGCCTGTAATCCCAGCACTTTGGGAGGCCGAGGTGGGTGGATCACCTGAGATCAGGGGTTCAAGGCCAGCCTGGTCAACATGGAGAAACCCCTTCTCTACCAAAACTACAAAAATTAGCCGGGTGTGGTGGCGGGCACCTGTAATCCCAGCTACTTGGGAGGCTGAGGCAGGAGAATCGCTTGAACCTAGGAGGAGGTGGAGATTGCAGTGAGCCATGATCGCGCGATTGCACTCCAGCCTGGGCAACAAGAGTGAAACTCCATCTCAAACAAACAAACAAACAAACAAACCAGGACCCAGAGGGATGCACAGTTCCCAGAAATTCATTCACAGTTATTTCTTTAACCTGTATAGTGTGTCTAACACAGCCCCTGTTCAGCGGCAGATAAGGCCTCCGTGGTTGCTGAACTCACGGAGGGATGAAGATCGAATCCACCTGTTGAATGTATCATTAGTATATTCAGATTTCTTAATCTGTTACAGATGCTATAATCTCTTGCAGTGGCTATAAACCAGTAGACCAGGTGGCTTATAAACAACAAATTTATTTCTCAGAGTTCTGGAGGCTGGAAGTCTGAGATCAGGGCACTAACATGGTCAAGTTCTAATGAGGGCTGTCTTCTGGTTTGCAGATGATCAACCTCTCCTTCTGTCCTCATATGGTAGACAGCAGAGAGTAGCAGGCTTTCTCATGACTCTTATTTTTTAATTTATTGAGATAGAGTCTTGCTCTGCGGCCCAGGCTGGAGTGCAGTGGCTTGATCATGGCCCACGGCAGCCTCAATCTTCCAGGCTCAAGTGGTCCTCCCACCTCAGAAGTAGCTGGGAATAAAGATGCCTGCCACCAAGCCCAGCTAATTTTTTTTTTTATTATTATTGTTTTAGAGACGAGATTTCACTATGTTCCCAGGGCTGGTCTGGAATGCTTAGGCTCAAGAGACCCTCTGGTCTCAGCCTCCCAAAGTGCTGGGATTATAGGTGTGAGTCACCACACCTGGCCTCTCTTGACTTTTTTTTTTTTTTTTTTTTTTTTTGAGGAAAAGTCTCACTCTGTTACCCAGGCTGGAGTGCAATGGTGCAATCTCAGCTCACTGCAACCTCTGCCTCCTGGGTTGAAGTGATTCTCCTACCTCAGCCTCCCAAGTAGCTGGGACTACAGGCACCTCTCTCCACGCCCAGCTAATTTTTGTATTTTTAGTAGAGACGAGGTTTCACCATATTGGCCAGGCTGGTCTCGAACTCCTAATCTTGTGATCTGCCCGCCTCAGCCTCCCAAAGCGCTGGGATGACAGATGTGAGCCACTGTTTATAAGGGCTCTAACCCCATTTGTGAGGGGTCTACCCTGGTAACATAATCATCTCCCAAAGGCCCCACCTCCTAATGCCATCACAAGCAGGGTGGGGTACGATTTCAACATACGAATTTTGGAGAGACAGGAACGTTCAGTCCACAACAGACACTCTCTTCCCTGCCAAAAATAGACAAAACTGATTATTTCTTTTGCTTAGTCTTTTGATTTGACTAATAAGAGATCACATTTTGGCCAGGTACGGTGGCTCATGCCTCTAATCCCAGCACTTTGGGAGGCCGAGGCGGGCAGATCACGAGGTCAGGAGATCGAGACCATCCTGGCTAACATGGTGAAACCCCGTCTCTACTAAAAACACAAAAAATTAGCCGGTCGTGGTGGCGGGCACCTATAGTCCCAGCTACTCAGGAGGCTGAGGCAGGAGAATGGTGTGAACCCGGGAGGCAGAGCTTGCAGTGAGCCGAGATTGCGCCACTGCACTCCAGCCTGGGCAACAGAGCGAGACTCTGTCTCAAACAAACAAACAAAAAGATCACATTTTGTGACCTTGTTATCTCATGTCAACACTGACTGGAGTTTTCATTTTATTAGAATAAGTTGTATTAGGGGAATCGTTGGTTTTAGTTCTGGTCGTGTAATGTACAGAGTAGCTCTACCTTACAACTTGATCATAAAGTCGTTCTCTGCAAAACGAAACTAGTTGGGAAAGACAGAATCAATATGATGAAAGAAGTGGTCACACCAGGAGACACCCAAGTTCTAACTCCAAGGTGTGGCCTTAAAAGATTATGAAGATATTAGCATAAAGATAGAACTATTTATAAAGATTATAAAGGCTTTACATGAGTAATACAAGATGCAAGGATTTGATAAATAGACATTAATACTGTACCCCGAGTGTTGCATTTTCATGAACTTTTTTTTTTTTTTCCAAGAGGGAGTCTCGCTGTTGTCAGCCTGGGTGGGAGTGTAATGGCATGATCTCGGCTCACTGCAACCTCTGCTTCCTGGGTTCCAGCAATTCTCTTGACTCAGCCTCCCAAGTAGCTGAGATTAAAGGCACCCACCATTATGCCCGGCTAATTTTTGTATTTTTAGTGGAGACGAAGGTTCACTATGTTGGCCAGGCTAATCTTGAACTCCTGACCACAGGTGATCCACCTGCCTCACCCTCCCAAAGTGCTGGGATTACAGGTGTAAGCCACCATGCCCAGCCCTTTAAAAAAAAAAAAAAAAGTCCAGCTATAGGACCTAAGGACTCAGCAATGGGTTTTCAAGCCCCTTCTTTTAATATGGAATTTTAAAATACTTTTTATCTTGGAAGAGCTTATGACACACAAGAAGTTGCAAAAATGGTACAGAGAATTTGCAAATACCCTTTACCCAGCTTCCTCCAGTGACATGTTACATAACGATAGTGCATTATTAAAACCAGGAAATTGGCATTGGTACACTATCATTAACTCAACTGCAGACTTTATTTATTTATTATTTTTGAGACAGAGTCTCACTCTATCACCCAGTCTGGAGTGCAGTGGTGCGATCATGGCGTACTGCAGCCTCAAACTCTTGGGTTCAAGCAATCCTCCCACCTCAACTTCTTGAGTAGCTGGGATTACAGGTGCATGCCATCATGCCCAACTAATTAAAAAAAATTTTTTTTGTAGAGATGGGGTCTCACTGTGTTGCCCAGGCTGGCCTCCCCTCCCTTCCCCTTCCCTCCCCTCTCAACAGGGTCTTGCTCTGGAGTGCAGTGGCATGCTTATGACTCACTGCAGCCTCCACATCACCAGCTCGGGTGATCTTCCTACCTCAGCTTCCCGAGTAGCTGGGACTACAGGAGCATGCCACCATGCCCAGCTAATTTTTAAAATTTTTTGGAGAGATCGGGGTCTCACTATGTTGCCCATGTTGGTCTCGAACACCCAGGCTCAAGTGATCCACCTGGCTCAGCCTCCCAGAGTATTGGGATTACAAGTGTGAGCCACCGTGCCCAGCCCGTAAACAAAATATTAATACATTCTACAATAGGGATGAAGCTCGAGGACATTATGCTCAATAAGCCACACAAAACAACAAAGTCTGTATGATTTCACTTATATGAGATGCCTAAAGTCATCAATTTCATAGAGACAGAAAGTAGAATGGTGGGTGCCAGGGGCTAGGTGATGGGGGATCAGGAGTGAGTGTGTAATCCCAGCACTTTGGGAGGCCGAGGCGGGCAGATCACGAGGTCAGGAGATCGAGACCATCCTGGCTAACATGGTGAAACCCCGTCTCTACTAAAAAGTACAAAAACTAGCCGGGCGAGGTGGCGGGCGCCTGTAGTCCCAGCTACTCGGGAGGCTGAGGCAGGAGAATGGTGTGAACCCGGGAGGCGGAGCTTGCAGTGAGCTGAGATCCGGCCACTGCACTCCAGCTTGGGCGACAGAGCGAGACTCCGTCTCAAAAAAAAAAAAAAAAAAAAAAAAAAAAAAAAAAAAAAAAAAAGAAAATAGGTTTCAGTTTGGGAAGATGAAAGAGTTTTGGAGATGGTCGATGGTGGTGATGGCAAAACAACGTGAATATAATGCCATAGAACCACACACTTTGTCAGGCGCAGTGGCTCATGCCTGTAATCCCAGCACTTTGGGGGGCCGAGGTGGGCAGATCACAAGGTCAAGAGATTGAGACTATCCTGGCCAACATGGTGAAACACCATCTTCACTAAAAATACAAAAATTAGCTGGACGTGGTGGCGCATGCCTGTAATCCCAGCTACATGGAAGCCTGAGGCAGGAGAATCACTTGAACCCGGGAGGAGGAGGTTGCAGTGAGCCGTGATCACGCCACTGTGCTCCAAACTGGGCGAAAGAGCGAGACTCTGTCTCAAAAAAAAAAAAAAAAAAAAGAACTACACACTTAAAAATGTTTAAAATGGGCCAGGCATGGTGTCTCATGTCTATAATCCCAACTCTTTGGGAAGCCAAACCAGGTGGGTGGCTTGAACCCAGGAGTCTGAGACCAGCCTGGGCAACATGGCGACACCCCGTGCCTACTTTAAACATACAAAAAATTAGCCTGGCATGGTGGTGCACGTGCCTGTAGTCCCAAATACTTTCGAGGCTGAGGTGGGAGGAGTATCTGAGCCCCTGAGCCCAGGAAGTCAAGACTGCAGTGAGTCATGATTGCACCACTACACACTCTAGCCTGGGTGATGAGAGTGAAACCCTGTCTCAAAAAAAAAAAAAGAAAAGAAAAGAAAAGAAAAGTAAAATGGTAAATTTAATGTATATTTTACAATAAATTTTTTTTTTTTTTTTTTT